>NC_081442.1:2704394-2741473 GCF_007210705.1 Tigriopus californicus
ATTCATTCCTTCAGAAAGCGTCGTCAGGCCCAGATATTGCTACCACATCGGAAGAGCCGTTTGTCGTCAACCCCCAACTAGCAGCAGTCATGAGGTTGCAATATGACGTTACGCGAGACGTCCGGCCCTTCAGTGGTGACAACGTTCTTTCCTTCACAACATTTAGTGCACAATGGGACAGAGCAAGATTAAGAGAAATCGGTAAAGGACCAATCGAGCTCCTTCAAGAGCTTAAACGAGTTCTTTGTGGGCAGGCCCTTCAATTGGTTGAGTTTTTACCTGAATCTGAAAGCAACTACATCAGGGCAATCTCGCAACTACGACAGGTTTACGACGACCCAACTCTTCAAATTAAATGCATTGTTGACCTTCTCATTGACATGCCTTGCCTGGAAGACACCAAAGCCTCACTTTTACAGGGCTACTCGTCAATGAACCAGACCTTACAGAGCCTTGAAGGTCTTAATCTAACTCCAGACAACTTGAGCACAGTTTTTTTCATTGCCTTGTGCGAACGGAAACTTAGCAAATCCACAAAGCGGATTTGGAAGGCATTCGTTCAATCTCGATCAGATCCTAATCTACCTTTAGGAGCAGATATCAATCGGGAAATTTTCTTAGACGTTCTCTTGAATCAGGTGAAACTGGCTCCCGACAACAAAGAACACACCAGCCCCACAACAGACAAGATTCATGATGGTGACGCAAAACCTAAAGAGATCCGAGGTTCAGCCCCAGCAACTTTCCTGACCACTGAAGAACGGGTCTGTGGGATCTGCCAAAAATTAGGTCACAGGCCGCTCATGTGTTACAAAATGCATCGCCTGCAACCTGAAGAGTTGGACAAGATTCGAAAAGAGCGCAGTTTATGTACACGCTGCCTCGAACCCTTCACCTTGGATCATCGCCAATTGTGTCAGGGGCCTCCATGTTCAATCAAGGGATGTTTAACCCCTAATAAACATTGTAAATGGATTCACCATTCTAGCAGAGCTTCTATTCACGTGCAACAAACCACCAATCGGGAAAACATTGACTGCACCAAGGATTCAGAAACATCAATCTTCCCTACTATCAGCGTTGCCAAACCCATTGGCAATGGTTATGTTCGTGGAATACTTCGTACTTGTGTTGGATACCTCAAAAATCCAAATACAGAAGAAAAGATCAAGGTCAGGTTCTTATTGGACGCGGCAGCAGAACAAAACCTGGTAAGAAGACAAATCGCTCAAGCCCTTGGGTTGGACGGCCCTCGACAATTTCTTCAAATGAATGTGGCGGGTGGTGAACTCTCGGGAAGAACACAGGAAAAAACCGTTCAATTTCAAATTCAATCTTTGGATGGCTCGTTTTTGTCAGAGACAGTGGTTGCAACTACCATCAAACGTATCGCCCAGCCTGCAAGGCCTGTTATGTTCGAACCAAGGCAGTACAAACATCTTCGGGATTTAGATTTCACAGAGCATTACCCCTCAACGGGAGAGCTACAACTTGACGTTCTAATCGGAGAACCCTTATTCACTCACCTTTGCATTGGACCTCCAACCACAGGAACTCTCCAAGAACCAGCTGCTCAACAAACACGCTTGGGTTGGATCATATGTGGGGCCCATCCGGATCCACAGCAACAAGATCTTGATCTCGAGCCTGCCGTAAACGCCACAGTTCTAATCACGGCCTCGCGATCACCGGTATCCCTTCAAAGCTTCTGGGACCAAGAACATTTGGGTATTACAACCAAGGACGACAAATTCTCAGTCGAAGAAGAGGAAGCATTGGCGCTCATGGACCAAGTCTCTAGTTATGATTCTGCCAAGAAGAAATGGAGCACTCGTCTCCTGTGGAAAGAAGATCCAAGAGGCATTATATCTTCAAATTTTCACCGAGCAAAAGCTGTCATGGCCAGTGTGGAAAACAGAACCAAAACCGAACATCAAAGCTTGCTCAATGAAGCTTACTCAACTATGGAAAAATTAGGGACCGCAGAAAAGGTTCCAGAAAAGGACGTAATCCCTGTAGATGGGCGATTTTTTTTACTACCTTGAAACACATCCAATTATGAAACCCAACAGCACTACAAAATGCCGAGTGGTCATGAATGCGTCAAGCAAAGATCCGAATTCCAAAAGATCTCTCAATGACCTCTTGTACACGGGACCAAACCTACTGCCTGACATCGCTCAACTTCAATTGCGATTCAGATTGAAAAAGTTTGCATTTATTGCCGACATCACAAAAATGTTTTTGGCCATTGCACTCCACACAGACCAGGATGCACTTCGTTTTTTGTGGAGGAATTTTAACACAAAGGAAAAAGTTACAATCTTCAGAATGACAGCAGTGACCTTTGGACTAAATTCTTCGCCCATTCAGGCTATATGGTGTCTCTTAAAAACCGCTGAACTTCACCAAAACTCACACTATTTGGCTGCAAAAGAACTCCGAAATAATCTCTACATGGACGATCTCGCTACAAGAGCAGATGACGAAAAATCAGCTCAAGCACTCTTGGAACAGATCATCAGTCTCTTAACACTCGGTGGGTTCCAATCTCACAAGTTTGCCAGCAACAGTCCCCTCGTACTATCCAAATTAGATCAAAGCTGCTGCCTTCTTGGTGTGGTAAGCACTTTGGGACTTCAGTGGGACACCAGAAATGATACGCTAAGCTTCAATTTCTTGGATAAAGTACAATCCAAGATCTCGTCTACAGAGCGGCCAGCAAAACGTGCAATGTTAGAGTTGCTTGCCAGCGTGTATGATCCGCTTGGATATATATCTCCATTCACCCTTCAGGCGAAAATCCTCATGCAACAAATGTGGAGGTTGCAATTGAGCTGGGATGACCCCTTGCCAGAGTTAATCGCCGAAAACTGGATTAAATGGACTAATCAAGTCCCACTGCTAACCAACCACACAATCCCCCGTTGGGTTGGGTACAGTAAAAAAGCAGTGTCGTTTTTGGCTTCATTTGGAGATGCATCCAAGCACGCTTACGGAGCAACGGTATACCTAGTTACTACGGGCAATGAAGGCACAGTCTCCTCCAGCCTAATCTTCAGCAAATCGAGGTGTGCCCCACTTCATAACGAATTGTCGATTGCCCGACTGGAGTTGTTGGGCGCTTTGTGCGCAGCCGGCAGCGGATCGTATGTGGCAAAGGCCTTGAACGATTTGGAGTGTATACACTTCACGGACTCGCTCTTAAATCTCCTGAGAATACAGCAGGGTCATTTGAAGTGGAGGCAATGGGTGGGGAATCGAGTGAAAGCCATTACAGATTTGACATTGCAAAGCAGTTGGCAATTTTGTCCCGGCAACATCAATCCAGCCGACCTTGTCTCAAGAGGCGTTAATCTTCATGAGCTCCTTTCGAGCTCTCTCTGGTGGAATGGACCATCATTCCTTCAGCAACCAAAAGAAACGTGGCCAGCCCAGAAAACAAAGATCAGAACAAAAGACATGTTAGAAGAGGATCGTCAGGAAGAGAAAAAGATCCTCCAATCGATTGTTCTAGTGACACCTCAGGACGAGAACTCTCAGAATGAGAACCCCCTCAGCCCACTACTTCTGCGGAATAACTCTTGGTGTAAACCATCCGAACGACTGCTTGGGTTTTAAGGTTTTGCAACACTCTCCGTCACGACACGATCAACACGATCAAGACGACCTCGCGTTTGATTTGTCTGCAACCCATTCTGAAAAATGGTCTCTTGCACAGTGAATCTCGGTTGCGATTAAGCGACGAATTGAACACAAACGTCAAATTTCCTATCATCTTGCCAAAACATTGTAGAATTGTGGAAATATTTATTCTTCACCTTCATCAACTACACTTACATTGTGGAACTGAACAACTGCTGGCCATGGTAAAGACAAGGTTCCACATCATTGGAAACCGGAGAGAATTCAAGCGGATCACCAATCTGTGCAAGGCACCCAAATGCCGAAAACTTGCCCCTCTTCAACAAAAAATGGCCCCTTTGCCACCTGAGCGATTGAACGGAACTGCCATGTGTTTTAAAATAGTCGGAATGGACTTCTTTGGCCCTCTTCTAGTCCAACATAAGTGCGAGGAGCAAAGCTGTCCCCACCTGAGGGGCCCATCCAAAGTGTATGGATGCGTATTAACTTGTTTTACGTCTCGAGCTATCCACCTAGAGCTCGTAACAGATCTCACAACAGAGACATTCCTTCTTGCGTTCAGGCGCTTCATGGCTCGCCGAGGAATCCCTAAATTGTGCTACAGTGACAACGCCAAAACATTCAAATTAGCAGAAAAAGAATTGAAAAGACTCCACAACTCAATTAATTGGGAAAAAGCCAGAGAGGAAATGTCCAAGTACAAAGTCCAGTTTCAGTTCTCGACTTAGTCAGCTCCATGGACCAATGGTGTCACCGAACGCATGGTAGGGCTGACAATGAAGGCCCTGCGGATCACCCTACATTGCACTACCTTAACTATTCGACAATTAAAAACTGTTTTACTCGAGTGCGAAGCTTTAGTCAATAATCGTCCCCTTTCAACTGTCAAAGAGGGAGAAACTCTTTTACCGATCACCCCAGCGCAATTGTGTGTCGGAAAAAATCTGCTACATCTCCCTGGACCGGGAGCACCGACAAACCCCGATAATGAACCCAAGTTCGCAGCAAAATGGAGGCAACGCAAAGCTCTGGTGAACTCATTCTGGAAACGCTGGAGAAATGACTACCTCCTAGCACTTTCCCCTAGTAAGAAGTGGTTTAGGAAGAATGAAACGAAGATCCACGAAGGAGACGTAGTTCTTATCCGCGACGACAATTCGGCCAAAAATGAATGGAAAATCGGCCGAATCGAACATCTGGTTGAAGGACGGGACAACACAATTCGATCGGTAGACTTGCGGATTCCATCTGGAGCCATCATTCGGAGGCACTGCAACAAACTGGCTTTTCTGGAAGAAAACAACTAGATAATTTTGTAAATATTGGACAAACCCCCCATCCAGTGGGGAGTGTCACGCCCCAAACGTGAGAGATTGAGTAAAACGGAGGTTTCGAGATTCAATTGAGGTATCAGATACGTCCGCCCCCTACCGGGGGGAGATCTTCATGCGGAAATAAAGAAAAAAGCGTGAAAGGAGTTCTTACCAAAATCAGAAAATAGCCCTTTAGTACTCTCAAGGAGGCAGCTAAAGGCTACACTTGGGTCTTGAATTCCTGCTTCTCGCGTAAATGCAAGTGCAGCTTACAAAAAAGTGGCATTCTTGATTCGAACTTCAGCTTCTAAGTTTGAAGTGCAGACTTGGAAAAGCCGTATTCCCAGTCACCCTTAATACTACTGCCGAGTGCAACCTTCCAAGACTGATCGGACCAGTCTTGGGAATTGGGAATGACGTTATAACAATCTCTAATGCAGATGAAAATGGGTTAAACATGAAATTGAACTCACTGGGAACTCTAACACGATTCAAGTTGACATACAAGAAGGCATCTACGCCCAAAACGATTTCTTCCAATGTTTTTAAAGCTTATGTTTGTCCCTGAGTTTGGCCATATGTTTTCAAGACTAATCTTCATTAAATCCAACTTTGGCGCTTGAGACTGAACTCTAAGTCTTGCTTCAATTGCAAATTGAGAATACGGGTCCTGGTCCTGATGGTGTGACATCTCAGTTTCTGATGAGATGCTCACTGGTTCTTGCTCCTGTTTTTCATACTTGATGCGTAGCATCTTCGACCAGGGCAAGTTTCCCTCATCACAAAAGTTTGCTCACGTTTTTCAATTTTTAAAGGGGAAGATAAGTCGCTCCCCAGTAACTATAGGCTGATTTCTCTCACTTCGAATATTGCGAAGGTGTTTGAGAAGATCATGAAGTTCAAGTTATTGAATTTCTTAATATTCGTGAAGCCCTGCCTACTAGCCAGCATGGTCTCGGAGCATATTTTAGCACGGGGACCCAAATGATTGAACAAATAGAAGACATTATTGAGGAATTAGAGAGACATGAGTGAGGTGATAATGGCTATCTTGATTTTGCCAAGGCCTTTGATAGAGAAGATCATGGCCTTTGCTTGAATTGACTTCATGACAATGGGATCCAAGGCAAGGTTTTCATTTGGATAAGAAGCTTCATTCATGATAGGAAGCCAAAGATGTTTCACTAGGAACATCACAGGATTGAGAGAGCTCTCATATTGGGAGAGGCTAAAAAAGTTGGGACTGTACAGTGTTCAAAGAAGGTGTGAAAGGTATGTGGTACTGTACGTCTTCTAAAGGTCCATGAGCATTGTCCCAACCCTGGATTTAGGGTCAATTCTAGTGACCGTAGAGACTTAATGTACGCTTTGAGAGCATCTTCAAGCCCTCATGAATCCAGGCTAATTCAAGCAATGAAGTCCACTTCCCCTATTTTTCGGGCTCCTTCATTGTTTAATTTGCTATGCAGGGAGTTTGTAGCCCTTGTTGATCCAGTAGCATTGTTCATGTCAGACTTTTTAAGTAGCATTCCAGAATCAACCCTACATCTAAGGTTTAGCTCAGTCTCTCAAATTCCTTGGCATACTAAATATCATATAAAGATTGACAGGTAATATATAAATGAATTATAGCCTTGCATTTTGATAGTACCGGGGATTACATTCCCTGTAGCGGTTAGAAAAGCCCGGGAAAGAGCAAGCAAACAAATTTGACATCGCTTTCTTTTGCAGACTTATATATCAGAGAAGAAATTTTGTCATATAGCAAACGTTTCCGAAATTGCTTGGCAAACTATAAGACAAAATATATTTCGATTAGACACCCCATTGAACCCACAAGTTGTTGTTTGCCGAAAAAAACTCGGAGTCTATTTTTTATTTCCTAACGTCTAGCCACAAAATTCGTCAATCAATCAGGACAACCTGTTAAAAAAATCATTAGCAAGTAATTTTGCACCTCTCAATCTAGTTCGCTTGGCTCACTCAGGGGACATGAAAAACATACTACCCAGAACTAGAGCCACTATAATAGAAGAATACGCGCATGAGATTTTTGGTCCCAAAACGTCGTTTCCATTGTACTGTGGTTCTTCAGTTCACCCCCAAGGCGGCTTTTCCTGTGTTTTGTATTTACTTCATTGTTGTAAAACGTAGCAAGAAAATGAATTGTGTGCATTTAAAAAAAAAATCTTTAATCTTTAAGGCCTTTAAAATGACAAATTAGTCGGGCCGGAAGGTTGACAATCTTTGATAACGCAACCCTGCTTCCGGCTGTGTTAACAGGGATGCCAAAATGTGCGCCTACAATATTTGTCATAGCAAATGTCAAGACTTAGTTTCTAATTCTAGGATGGAGTAAGAAACTCATTTTTTCAACGAAATATTTTTGTGTGCGTGTTGTTGAGTTAATGGGATGATGCTAGCTTCATCGCCTTTTTCTGAGATGAGTTGGGCCATATTTGAAGTTCACTTTGGCAGTCCTGAAGGCAAGTCAAAGGTTTCTACGTTCAATGCACATGAGCCGGAAACGGCGATACTGAAGGGTGACTGTATATAGTTTTGTAAACTGTTTATAATGATGATGGTGAAAGATTTTAGGTACAAATGGAGCCTATTTTCATTACATTTGTGTTATCATTTTTAGGGTTACTTGTCTACATTTATTCATCAAACGGATGTTTCGAGTATTGATTCAAACGTGTAGTCAAACTCGACCTGATTTAACCTAATGTTACCTCCCTGGTCTGACGCATAATGCAGGGATGTATGCCTGAAGGCGCGTTGGAATTTAGTAAAGAAGTTTGTGTCCGCCCATTCAGGAATGCCAAGTTCGTATCGGTGCATGTTTTTGAATGCCAACATTCTTGTTATTTCATGTTTTCAACAACACTTTCAATTTTTACTCCACTATCGATTCCATTAAACTTGACATTTTTAAACGAAGGAAATGAATATGAATGAAATTACACTTACCTCTACCTTAAGTTGAAGTTTGGCAAATGGTAGTTTAACAAAATGTACGCATCACTTTTGCCAATCCAGGGTAAGGTTGCATCAATTGTGAATCTGAACCTTCCGAATCATCTAAATTATTATATTTTACGGTCGTAGAGACTATAAAATTAAAAAAATATTGCACCCGATTTATTTTCTTGCTACGTTTTACAACAATGAAGTAAATACATAACACAGGAAAAGCCGCCTTGGGGGTGAACTGAAGAACCACAGTACAATGGAAACGACGTTTTGGGACCAAAAATCTCATGCGCGTACTCTTCTATTATAGTGGCTCTACCCAGAACAAGCCTTTTGAAATTTTGAAATCGATTCATATTTCTTCACAGCCCATGAAGCAATCACCGAGGTTTTGTTTAGTTATCCGTGACTGGTATGTTGTGTGGGAGCCAGATTTACTGGGTGTTCCATAAAGATTGGCCCGATTTTTTAAACACGACTTTCGGTATCAATCAGCCTTTTAACATCGTATTTCCTTATATCCATAAGAAACTGTAACTTTCCAGTTAAAACCGTTTTTTGTGATTTTGACATAAATTTTGCTTTCCAGAACAATAACCGCAAGACTGGTGCAACCCTCCTCCATGGGGGATACCTGCCGGGCCAAGAGGTTGAGCTTATTCATATTCAGCGCCAGCTCTCAAATTGGTTTAAAACACGCCTACAAAATGGATAGGATCTCAATGGGATCAAACCAAGTGGTTGACGCTGACAGTGAAACCCTTTCCCGGGGCCACAACTGGTTAAGTCACAGATTTCCTTAAATCTTAAGAATTTTCTCCAAGCGGTTGCCGCATCTACCACATAAATCCCGACAAGAGTTGCCCCTTATCATTTAGGATTTGGTATGGAAAAACCACTAAGAAGCAGATAAAGCTCCCATCAACAACAGAGATGAGGGAAAACCGCTTTAGCCGTTCCCAAACCGTACAATCACGGCGCTCCTGCCCACACATCAGCTCTAAATTCGAATTATTTTACAGCCTCTACAACATGTGCCCTTCTCCCGCCCAGGAGTGCCGCCCCTTGACTTATGAATCTGACCAAGAAATCAACCAGCTGAATTGCTAGGCCTGCAACAAGTGCTCAAAAGAGATGGTCCACAATTTGCAATGATAAAATGATTCTTGTTGTTGATTGTCTTTCTTTGAGTGTCCCTGATTTTAAAGACAATTTGAGTGTTTGTGATTACTTTGATGTTCACGGTTATTTCACTTTTTATTTGGAATTTTAAAATAGATGCAGAAATATTTGGTATATGAAAAGAGTTATTTACAAAAGAAATTTCTATTTATTAAAACACACTTGAATGTACTACGTAGCATAGGCAATCTTGTTTTTTGATACTAAAGCTACAATCTTAATTCAACACAACGGCCTAACTTGGCGGGCAAAGGAAAGCCCCTCTCTTAAGAGTCCCTGGCTGGCGTTACAAAGTTTGGGTAGGAGAGGTTAAGGGAACTGAAAATGAGAGTGGAGGAGAGGGAAGGGTACAAGGAGAGGGAAAGATGGAAGGAGAGAGGAAAGGTGTGGAATAAGTATGTTGAGGGACTTGAAAAGAGGTTGAGACAATTGCTGTCTCTTCCTCCCAGTGCCCCTGAGATGGTCCTTGTGCACCAAAAATTGAGGCATACCTTATGCCTTAATGATTTGATGCACAAAAATAGGAGAAAATAGTTATAACTTATAACCCTGCTTGGAGTAGCCCTTCTCATAAAAGAGAAGGCGAAACTCCTTAAGTTTGGGTCAAGACTCTGGGCGAGCCAATTCACAACCTCTCCTTGCCTTTTTGCACCTTAGCCGTTTATGGACATCGCAAATTTTGAGAGCATTCTTCACTATACTTGCCCTGATCTCTTTGGCTACAGGAGGCTAATCTAACAAGTCTTGAAGGTTATTAATTGATGCTTGTTTTGTGTTTTTTATAGATCCGCTCAAATACCAAAAAAAACAATCAAGGAGTATAGTCGAGAGGAAAGGGTTTTTTAGTTTGGAGGAGCATACGACAATTTGTTTTTACCAGATAATCAACTATGACACTCAAATGTGAGTCACCTTTTTATGCTTTTCCAGCAAATTGCCGTCAATTATTCCTTAGTTAAGGATGAATTGAAGAGGGATGGAGAAAAATGTTTCCTTTTATGAGGACCGGTTTTCAGAGGTATGATGTAAATGCTCATGCATGCAAAAGAAACGGTTATAATAAATAGTCCGTGATGGGACGGTAAGCGAAAATGCCCGCTATTTTTTTGGACTCATCCAGGGAACACGGGCCACCCGAGGAACACAAGCCACCCGAGGAACACGGACCATCCAAGAACCACGGGCCATCCGAGAACCACGGGCCATCCAAGAACCACGGGCCATCCAGGGATTCACGGGCCATCCGGGGTTACGGGCCATCCCCTTCCATGGGGAGTGTAATTCGGTAGGCAACAGCCAGTTTGCCTATTGCGCCATGGTGTGTATGCTTCGTGACTGACTTTATTCTTGACTAGTATGGCTTTTATATAAATGACTAAAATACTTGGGATGAGCACGTGCAAATGCCCAACCATTACAGCACATTGCCTTAACTGGCTATGCCGGAACAAATAACAGATGGTGGTTAAAATATGCGCTAACTTCATGCTGTTGACAAATGGTTAGTCTATTCATTAAAATTGCGATCTGGCGCCTTATATTTTACTTAATGCTAGAGAACAGGAGATATTTTTATAGGTCTAGCAAATTCAATACCAAATTTGTATTAGGTGCTCTCAACATTCACAAAGGGAATCAATAAGTCAGGACTTTTCACCCCTGACAGTGGAATTATCACGGAATTATCACGGACTATCTCCCCCTGGGAGAATGTTGAGTAAGTGAAAAAGGTCTTTGGGGTAAGGTGAGTGAATCAGGCGACCAATTTTTCTTTTGCCGGCACAAGCAAGCAACAAACACTGCGGGCGAGTTATTTTCAGATATTGACGGAAAGTCCAAATAAAACACCCAACTTCAATCGACGTTTTCAATATACGGATGTCGGGTTCGTTGTCAGACGAAAAGGGTCATTAGATAATAGAAACTAGCACATTCAATAACATTGAAGACATGTAAACCATGATTTGGGCAATTTTCCCAAGTACTCAGTGCTAAGTATTTACATTTACTTCATCAATTAGGCCAATCTTGATTATTTTTGAAGTTGGGTGATTTACTTGGACTTTCCGTCAGTCTGAATATACTTCTTCAATTGCTCCAATTCAAATGAAAAAGAAAAATATACCGGTGCAAGAATTTACATGACCTTGCCTCTCCGTTTGACCTTGGAGGCTGCGCCCATAAGGGATCGCTTTTCATGCTTGTACTGTTATACTAGAGAGCCATATCCACAAAAAGATTTTGTTTAGGACATCCTTGAAGGATGTTGTTGGAGTCAAACACTACTACCCTGTGCTGCCATCTATGGATTTGAAGAAGGGTGGCTGCAAGGAGTGAACTAGGGTAAGACTCCACCAACAGTCTTGAATCAAGCACGGACTTCTAAAAAAAGAGATGGACTCCGCTCAGTCACAGATTCTCTTTCTTGGGTGACCCACAAGGGAGAAACAACAAAGTAGCAACGCCAATTCAGCCTGTATTATGTCTTTAGGCTGCTTTAGTCTTGGCTTGATCGGCTGGGTCAACAGTTTGGCATTAAGTGGTGAAATGGGCTGGAATTTTCGACTCCTCCTACTTGCCTTGAACTTGCTCATTCAGGGCTTCTCTTTTCAAATGAGGAGGCTAATGATAAGGTTTAATATATACACTTCATTGAAGGAAAGCTACCAAGTGTCAAATATTTTGAACTGCATTATTGTGGAAATGCTTGTTATTATTTTCAACTTCATTTCATTGTTAAACCAAGGCCATGATCAATAACTAAATTCCAATACAAAGTCAAGCTGGCTTTGGCTATCAAATCTGTTTGAACCCTGGTTGCGCTCGAGTCAAGAGGTGGCCATGACTGCAAAAAACATTTCGCCTGAACTCACGTACTTCACTAATCTACTTTAATTGAGTGTCAAAATAACATCATTGTTGACCATATTTTGTCCAGGGCACCCTAGGCAGGATTATCTATGATTCAGTGAAGCTGTTCTTGAAGTGTTTTCAACACGAGGGTATTTCCCATTGGCATTGTGGTCAAATGTGAATTCACCTTCAATTGCCCAATTCCAATCTGGTGAAATCACCAATGTTGTGTCCATAGGGAAGTTCTGAAGGCAAAAATCACAATGAAGAGGTAAGAAAGAATGAGCAAGTAGTGACACTTCTGGTACTTAATGTTTTAAACTCTCATTTAAGTCTAATTGAAAGCAGCAGAAACATGTGCATATCTCTTGTTTTCGACCAAAGTTTCTGTCTGTCAATGCATAACTAATAGAGTGGCGTGATATGAAGCCAAAGCAAAAACCTTTGAAAACATTTGGAATTCCTCAAAAATCAGATCGTTTTGAAAATCACTTCATTTTGAAATTCAGCAGGAGTTATCATATCAATCCAAAAACTTGATATGCTCACTTCTTAAGATGTAATGATGAAGCTGAGTCTTGGGTTTGTGGCGTAACCACCCAAATATCTGATAAGAGATCCTTGCAATAATTAAGGTCTAAACTTATGTCACAGTTAACGATCACCTTTATTGACTCTAAACAACTATACTAAACCAATTGATCTTAGTCCTTTACAATATGTTCTGCAGGAATCACTGTCTCATCTTAGAAAAAGAATAAGAATAACTTTTAAATAATCTCTTTAACACCACTAAAGTGCATACCTAAAATCAGAAATATGAAGAATTGGGCCTCAAATTGCCTTGACCATTGAAACGCATTATGAATTGCACAATACCAAAAAAAGAAAATTGTCTTTCAGTAAAAGTTATTAAAGCAGATTTCCCTAGCTGTTTGAAGTCCTAGTTGTTTCAAAAGATATACAAATCGGTTTTAACATCCCATTCATACTTTGGGAAGTACATAATGGGAATCAAGTTCTTCAATCCAACTCTCAACTCTTATTTATTCAAATTACAGCTATTCAATTTTTGTATCTTTAAGTTGCTCTCAGACCTCTCAACAAGCCTGGAAGATTTACGTGCTTGTTTTTGCTAAAATATATCAGTGTATGTGAAAAACAATCAAAATTACTGATTGTTAATGTTTGTTTAGGAGAATTGCAACAATGAGGTTTTTGCAAATCCCTATAATCAAGCATTATACAAGGACAAAGTAAACAAATGTTTAAGTAGCATTCCAGATCAACCCTACATTCCAGGCCTAGCTCGGTCTGCCAACTCAAACTCATTGGTAGACCAAATAACATGGAAAGATTGAAAGGTAATGGATAGATGAATATAACCTTTCATTTCAATAGCACTGGGGATTACATTCCTTGTAGCGGTTAGAAAAGCCCGTGAAAAAACAAACAAAAACCCAAAAGGAATCACATTGAAGGAGCTCCTTTAAATTGAAAATATGTTCTTGAATCTCAATTACTTGTAAAAAACCAAGTACATAATACCTTCCCCGCCCTAACTATTACATACTTTTTGGATTGTAGGAGTTATAACGCACCTCATGAACTTGCTGTCATAGTTTAACACCTTGCTGTTTCCAATTCAATTCAACATTAAATGTTTTCTACTGAGGAAGACTACATGTGGAAACTGAGAAGCTCATTTTCAATTCATTTACAATTTTGTATGATACAGTTGCTTTGGATCATTTAGATTTGATTGTAATATCCAAGTGGAAGGGTCAAGTTATTTTTGAAAGTTTCATATTGATTTAAGCTAATGTAACTAGAAGCTCATTTTTGGGTAGAGATGAAAGAAGAGTTTTGCAAATATCATTCTATATTAGGTATTATGTCTTGCTTTTACAATTGGCAATAAGTGCCAATTGAAACCTATATCTTGGGTTTGTCAAGGGAGGAGAGTTTTACTAACACTACTGGAATTTGCATTCTTAGCTTTAAAGAAGAATTAATGATGGAAAATTAGGAACTAAAAATAGGGCAATTGTCTTAATAATTCGTAACTATTGATATTTTTGTATTTTCCATGAAAGAAGCACTGAAAATGATGTCAAGGGTGCTCTTTCAAACAAAGAGAGAGATCGCCTCTTTCCCCTCTATGGGTCACCTTCTTTTTGCCGTGCGCCATCCAGGTCTTCTAGAAATCCATGAATCAAGTTACCAAAGTCAAATTGGGAAAAGTTGGTCCATTATAGAGGTTATTTGGTAAAGGTCTCAATGGGTTGGTGGTTTTCGAACTGACGCAGGGTTCCGTGATATTGAAACAAAGCCTTCTGAGTAAACAGCTGTAAAATGTTCTGATGACGATTTAAAAGGCATGGGCGTATGGAGTACGTACACGAGGTGAACTCGGAACAGAGTGAGAGGGTATGATGGTCAGGTAGAACCAGCTTACCACCACACCATATCCCCCTCGGAAGTTTAATTCATGTTGCGTATTACAATACAAACAATAACGGCCCTCATTTGCAACTTCACACTGCTCAAAAAAAACGGGAAGAGGCACGGTAGATTGCTAAATAAACTGCTCTTGCCCTACCTTGAACGCCATTCCTTTTCCGGACATTATGTCACCCGGGGCACTAGTCATAAATAAGATTTTTATAGAATCAACCAAAAACAACGGAAACGCATCATAAGTCAAAAAGAAAGGAATTGGCCCAATCAGCCCTTTTTTGGTAGAGGCTGAACGACGAAGCGCCCTCTGAAGTGCAGAAAGTAAAACACATTTTGTGCAGCGTAAGGGGGCTATAAACTAATCATTTAAGGCCTAAAAGGACTAGAGGCCACTCCCTGTTCAAATCTTCGGTACGAGTGAGTTTGGCCATTAGTGAAGCTTTCAAATATCGATGAAAACGCTCCACAAGTCCATTGGCTTGAGGATGGTACAAAGTCATTCTGGTAGAGCGAAATCCAAGAAACTGGCCAAGTTCACGTCAATGAGCCGATTTAAATTGGCGTCCACTATCGGTGGTAAAAATCTCCGGAACCCCAAAACAAAAAATCCAGCCACCGATTAACTCATATGCGCAATCTTCGCTTATCATTGAGCGCATTGGAACAACCTCCGGCCAACGGGTCCACCGATCAATCATGGTAAATAGATATCGGAATCCCTCAGATTGAGGTAAAGGTCTCACAATATCTACATGAAGATGACCAAATCTGCCAGAGGGTGGGTCAAAATGACGAACTGGATATTTGGTATTCCTTTGTACCTTGGATCTCTGAAAAGACTTGCAAGACCTGGCAAAGTCACCAATATCCCTTTTCATATTGTACCACACAAAATCACTTTGAATGGAACGGGTAGTATGTTGAACACCACCGTGGCTGAGTTGATGAGATATTGTTATGATGGGCAAAATCCATGACCGAAGAACCAAGGGTCGTGATGGGCCGGTAGATGCATCACATAAGATTGGAATACCATCAAACTCCGCCATTTCGCACTGAAGTCCAGTAATGGCGCCAGGTAAGGCTTTGATAAAGGAGTTTTCAGATTGCGAGTCACGAAAAGAACACTAATTAATCGGAGATGCAGCCAAAGAATTATTCTGGGACAAGCATCCGCCACACATTTTTCTTCCCTTCAATATGTCGAAGATCCGTTGTATATTCGGCAATGACTGAGAAGTGACGTGGCTGACGATCACTCCACGATAATATTGATCAATGCAAGGCCAAAATCAAAGGTCGGTGATCCGTAAAAACAATGAACGGAGTTCCTTCAACGAAGTGGCGGAAGTGCAGGATGGACTCCTTAACTCCCAGGAGCTCACGATCAAACGCATTGTACTTGGCCTCAGCCTTGAATAATACCCGAGAGAAGAATGCCAAAGGCTCCCGTCCGATATCCGATTGTTGTTCTAGGACGGCGCCCAAACCCGAATCTGAAGCATCTGACGTCACTGAAAGTTACAAATCCGAACGAGGAAACGCCAACAGAGCCCGTTGAGAGAGAACGGTTTTGAAATTTTCAAAAGCCCTGTGATGCAATGATGTCCATTCAAATAGCGCGTTAGGTTTCAGGAGATCATCGAATCGATGAACAAGGTGGGAGCATTTTGGAATGAATCTGTGATGGTAATTTATGAGACCGAGTAACTTTTGCAATGACCGAGTATCTTGGGGAGGCAGAAATTCCACAATGTCCTTGACCCGATCCGAAATTGGTTCAATACCGAGCGCTGAGGTTTGATGGCCATAGAAAGAGAGCTCGTTCACGCCAAAGAGACATTTCACTTCGCTCACGATGAAGCCATATGTGGCGTCACGCTGTTTGGATTTGGGTACTCGTTAACGAGCACCGGAATAAAGTCAGTTGTTACAAGTCGTTCTGTTCTACTGTATGTGATCTCCTCATTGGTGACCCCGACGTTCAGTACACATTGGAATGGCCGTCTCTATTCCGACAACGGACCGGACGGGATATCCTCGTTCTAAACACCCTTTTCTCTACCCAGAGGACCATCCAAAGAAGTCAGTTCCCGACGATTGGGTGTGGCCCAAATCGATGATAGGGACAGAGGTTTACTTTCATTACAACCCTGACCTCCATCCCTCACGTTTCATCTCTCAGGCTCCCAATGACTCCAGTCATCCGCCGACCCAACACCAGCCCATAGTCCCAGCATTCTATAAGGACCGCCCTAAGTTGTGGTTTCGCCTTGTTAGGGGTGAATTTGAGGCATGTGGGGTCCAATCTGACAGCCGCCGAGCCCATTTCGTATTGAGGGCTCTCGATAAGGAAGAAGCTAAGATAGTCGCCGGAACGTTAGAGATAACACCCGTGGGGGCCCACTTCTCTGCTATTGAAAGGACCCTCGTCAACCGATATTCTCCATCAATAGAGAAAAGGGTTGACACTTTCATTTCTCTCGCCTCTAACCCGATCGTAGACGGATCCAATCTTGCCAGCCTCATGGATGAGCTTTGCCTCGCTGTTTGTGGCCTGACCCCAAAACTTTTGGCTCTCTCGGCTTTTCGACGGGCCCTACCAGAGGGAATTTCGCGGGTACTGCCTGAACCATCTGAGGACATCAATATAACGGAATATGCACTCGAGGCCGAGAGATTGATGTTACGCCCGTCAAATTTGCTTTCCCACGCGGTCACGGCGATCAAAGCCTCGCACACCCGCCAGAACTTCTCTAAGCCCCCGCTATTTCAAAACGACTTCGATAAAAATGGCCTCAACGACGCCGGTATTTGTTGGTACCATGCTCGATATGACACCAAGGCGAACAAGTGTCGACTTGGGTGTAAACACTCTTCAAAAAACTAGGCCGGCGGTCACCTCACGTGGTGGCCGCCCCAACCGTTGTCGACCGACCAAACCACCCCACCATCTCGCCTCAGCTTCTTTATCTTCCTTCAAGTGACCGCACATGGTTGGTGGATTCTGGATCAACATGCTCCTTGATTCCTACACGGTCCTTGGGTCCGCCCATTTTTCATCTCAGAGCAGCTAATGACTCTGTCATTCCTGTTTATGGGACATCCCGCATCGACATCAACCTCCGCGCCAAATCTGTATCTGTCCTCGTTTTTTTGGCCGACGTGGCCTCCCCGATCCTTGGCGCGGATTTCCTTCTACACGATCTTCTATTGGACATGTCTGGTTCTTGTCTTCGTCACCCCGACCTATCAATTGCAGCTACCCTTATCAGCGGCCCGCCTGCTCTTCTCCATAATGTCAAGGTTGATCCACTTGATCCGTTCGCTACGCTGATCCAACTCTACCCAGCCCTGTCCACTCCCAATTTCTCGTCAGCCCAACCTGCTCATGGTGTGTCCCATCGGATCAATACAAATGGGCCTCCGCTCTCATCTCGTCCACGTCCTTTAGCCCCTCATAAACTTACCTCGGCCAAAGAACATTTTCTTGAGTTGGAACAATTAGGGGTTGTCCGTCGTTCGTCAAGTCCGTGGGCTAGCCCTTTACACATGGTCCCAAAAAAAGATGGAACATGGCGCCCTTGTGGCGATTTTCGTCGCCTCAACGCCATCACTGTTCCAGATTCCTACCCTGTTCCTCGAATCGACGACATCTTGTCAAAATTGCACGGAGCTATCATCTTTTCCAAGTTGGACCTAATCAAGGGTTATTATCAGATACCTGTCCACCCAGACGACGTTCCCAAGACAGCAATTTCAACTCCATTCGGTCTGTGGGAATTTCTTAGGACTCCTTTTGGATTGCGTAATGCTGGCCAGACGTTTCAGAGGTTAATGGACACCATCCTTGGTGATATTCCTAATGCGTTTGTGTATGTGGACGACATATTAATCTGGAGCAATTCCCTGGCAGAGCATCGCACTCATCTTTCATTGATTTTTGATCGTTTGTCTCGTGCTGGAATGGCGTTGAATGTTCCCAAATGTGAAATTGCTGTTCCCTCCCTCATCTTTCTTGGCCATCTCATATCTGCCCAAGGCATACAGGCCGACCCTTCCAAAGTGTCAGCCTTGGTCGACTTCCCTTCTCCCTCCAGTGTTAAAGGCCTCCAACGGTTTATTGGGCTTGTGAATTATTACCGCCGCTTCTTGCCAATGGCCTCTAAGCTGATTGCACCTTTAACGGACCATGTCATTTCCTGCGAGCAATCTAAATCATGGTCTTGGCCTTCGTCACTGGATTTAGCTTTCAAAGCCCTAAAATCCTCTCTGGCCGCCATGACACTTACTTTTCACCTGTCCCCCAGCGCTCCCCTTGCCGTGACCACGGACGCTTCAGACAAGGCCGTGGGAGGAGTACTTGAACAACGACTTGGCGACCACTGGCAGCCCGTTGCTTTTTATAGCCACAAACTTGGGGGTGCTGAAGTCAATTATTCTACTTTTGATCGGGAATTGTTGGCCTCATTTCTAACCGTGGACCACTTCAAACATTTCCTGGAAGCCCGACCCTTCACTTTATTTACGGACCACAAACCGCTGGTTGAGGCCCTCAACAAGAAGACTGATCCAAGGTCGGGCCGCCAGCAAAGGCATCTTTCTTATTTGTCCGAGTTCCCACTCAAAATTGTGCATCTCAGTGGGCGGTCCAATCTTGTGGCAGATGCCCTTTCTCGTGTGGCCTCCATTGGCCAAGGGCTCTCTTGGGCCCGTTTGCATGATGCTCAAGCCCTTGAACCCGCCAAAAGCAGTCGCAATTCCTTGGTGCTTAAGGATATCACTCGGGATGGCTCCACGGTGCTTTGTGACATCAGTTTGGGCCACTCCCGCCCATGGATCCCTCCCTCACTCCGTCGTGAGGTTTTCGACATCTTCCACAAACCTTGTCATGCTTCGGCCCGCGCTTGTCGCAAGATGGCTACCGGTTCTTGCGTGTGGCCCTCTATGAGATCCGACATAGCGCGCTGGGTCCGCGAGTGTGTCCCTTGCCAGCGATCAAAGATCTTCCGCCATGTTCGTTCACCCCTTGCTTCTTTCTGCGACGTTTCTAGGCCCTTCGAACATTGTCACGTTGATCTGGTTGGACCTCTCCCCGTCTCTCAAGGTTTTCGGTTTATTTTCACTATAATGGACCGAGCAACCCGTTGGCTGGAGGCCATCCCATTACTCGATTCCATCACTCAATCTTGTATTGATGCCTTCCGGGGATCTTGGCTACACCGCTTTGGCGCCCCAGATAGGATCACAAGCGATCGCGGGGTCCAATTTACGTCCTACGCCTGGCGTCAGTTTTTGTCCTCAATGTGCACTAAACCCATTTTCACCAGTGCTTACCACCCCCAAGCCAACGGTTTAGTAGAACGTGCTCATCGAACCCTGAAAGCAGCCTTGTGTGCCCATCTCGGAATAAAGTCAGTTGTTACAAGTCGTTCTGTTCTACTGTATGTGATCTCCTCACATATGATTCTAAACGACGGAATAGTGCTTTCAGGTAAAGTTTCTGTTCAAATAAAGAAGATGAAGCCACGATAATGTCATCAATGTATGCAAACATCCCACTCAAACCTCGAGTAACTTCATCTATGAAGCATTGAAATAATAGTCCGGAGTTTCGAAATCCAAAAGGCATCCGTAAATACTCGACCAAACCAAACGGAGTGGTAATAGCAGTCTTGTGTTGTTCATCTTTGGTCTTTGGAATCTGATGATACGCTTAAACCAAGTCGATCTTAGAAAATACATATGATCCAACCAAACGAGACGAAAAATTTTGACTGTGAGGTAATGGATATCGATGGGGAATAGTGCGGTCATTTAGGAGGCGGTAATCTCCATAAGCTCTTCAAGAACCATTACTTTTGGGGACAATATGAAGTGGAGAAGCGTAGTTGGATGATGAAGCTTGGATAATCCCCAGTCCCAACAGTTCCTCAAATTCGGCTTTGGCAACGTCATATTTCATTGCAGAAAGACGGCGAGGGCGAGAGAAACAAGGAGGGCCAGTAGGCGAAAACGAGGGCTTCAAAAGGGACGGAAAAAATCCTAGAAGTCGTTGATATGGACAATTTGCAATATAATCAACGTGGTGAATCCCCGCGCCGCCCAATCTCGATGATCTGCAGGAGCATCAGCCAGGTTGACAATAGAAGCAAGGTACGGGGAAGTCAACAGACGTTAATTCCTCATGTCAACCAATAATTAGTGACACCTTAAGAAATAAGCGCCCAAGATAGGCATAGACACAACCGCAATGGTGAAATTCCAATCGAAAGGGATTCAAAGACCGACATCAATCCGACGCTGCAACAAACCGTACAAAGTAATATTGCTGCCACAAGCGGTAGTAAGCTTCTTCGATAAATCCGGAGGGCTAACCAACAACGATGAAACATTTCCACGAGGGATTAAAGAAATAGATGCACTCGAATCCACAAGAATACGGGTCTTAGAGATGAAATCCGCGACAAAAATCAGTGTAGTCTCCATGACTGACGTAAAAGTACGAGATTTGGTAGAAATAGTAGTAGGACTGGCTGCCGACGGGGGCACAGTAGGACGGCAGCCACCGACTAGTTTTTTGCACGGCTTTCATTAGGTGCCATGGGCGGGCCAGAACACTTAGAGGGATCCAGACACCGCTAAGCCTGCCTGCCGTATATGCGGTGTAAATAGCCACGGACTTCTAGAGATAGACTTTCTAGAAGTCCGTGATATAGCACAAGAAGGGAGTCTTGGCCGCAGATGAAATGATTTCAGAGGACGATGTTGACGAAGACAAGTTTAAAACATGCTCGTAGAAACAATCCAACGGATCGTTCAGTTGCGTCGTAAGTGAGGCTCGAACTTGCCTGGGAAACGCACCAAGAAGCGTGTCCTTGACCAAATATTCCTTGATATCGTCAACACCATCCAATAATGACCTCGCTTGAGCATACAACTCCGCAATGGGCATGGAGTCTGGAGCCATGCCCAAGAACGAAGACACTCTCTGTGACGGTCTGACGGTAAACACCATGAATAAGTCCGATTTCAAGGTCCCGTACGGATCGCAATCATCCGGTTTTGGATACAAAACTGAGCTTGGAATCCTCGATATTATGTCGCTCCCCAAGGTTGAAATGACTTGATCAAACTTCGTAGCGGAAGATGAAATGCCACTGAGTCTCTGCCAAAAAAAACCATTTTGTTGGTCCATTACTCCAAAAGGGGGGAAGCTTCACCGACCCGGCTGAGGACAACTCTGGTTTTGAATCGTCGTTTGCCATTGTCGAAAAAAAATCGAACTCGGGGTCACCAAAATGGCGTACGTAGTACACGACGAGAACTCAGAGCAGAGTGAGAGGGTATGTTGGTCAGTTTGAACTAGCTAACCACCACAGGCGTGCCAGGGTAAGTTATTAATATTTTAGACCAAGAAACCGGATTTTGGACGGCACCTAACCTTTTGGTTGCAAGGACCTGGGAACACTTTGGCATCGGCTCAAGCAAGGGCAAAGCAAGGGCAAAGCTGGGAGTGCCACTGTCATTCTTGCGTGAACGTGCTTGTTGTAATCCCTTTTCCTTAATTGACACTCCAGTTGATCAAGGTCCTAAATACGTAAAGAACTGTCAAAACGGACATTTCCCTTCGTTGTATAGATATTTCAGCGACATCAACAGTTTTACTTCTATTAAAAGGAAGCTTTCCATCTCACACACTCGTTCGTGGAGTGAATGAGACACATGAGGAGGAAATCTTTATGTCTTGGTAACATGCCGTGATGCAAAGACATTGATCTGCCAGATTCGCATATCGAAAGCAATGGAATCGACCCTCAACAAAATCGGAAAGTGGACGACAGTCAACCCATAGTTAGGCAACACATCCAACACCAACAGGGCCGTTGGGTTCGTTGGGGCCGTCCCCCGCCCTTTGAATTAACTGTGACTCTCTAAGCAAGGGACTACATTGAAGTGCTATCCAACAAACAGCATGGCGCATCAAGCGCGCACTTGTGCATTGATCTTTGGTCTGAAGGGCAGGCAAAACATTTGATTCGACCTTCGCTCTGTTGGCAATCCAAGTGGATCACATGAAGAGTGAGTGACACAAAAATAGTGTATGGGAAGAAAGATGAACCCATATCCCATGCTCTTTCCAGCCAAATCTCTGGACAGCCTGAGAGCATGGCGTTAATACGGACGTGATTGGGAAGAAGCGGCCAGAGAAGCCTTTGAACCTTCGAGTCTTTGAGCCCCAATGTCTGGGTTATGCAGCCAATGTTGGATTATACTACGAACTCCTAGAGATGTCAACTGCAAACAAAAGCAAAAAAAGTTTATCTCCTAAATCGTTCACTTTATTCCAAATAAGCATATCATACGACCACAACATCTTGCTGTAAAGATGATCTTGGCCAAGTTTGAACCCAAAACCATGCCGTGGGAACTCAAGAAATATACACTGAAGAAAATTCGAATTTTCCGCCTGAAATGAACCACTTTACAAGTAAATAATACACAGTGACCTGCCTGTAATTGAGGAGATCTACGTTTCTTATTTTATTACTTTGATTCAGAAAGTAGCTCGGAGTTGCTGCGACCAAGAGTAGGCCGATTTGGCGGGAAGCTCGTTTACATTCTATATTTCTTTAAGTTTGTGATTACGTATCAAGTACATTGTGCCTTGGTTGGCAAACTCATCAGATGGACAGTGATCTGTAATGAGGAAAGCCCTTTTCAAAATTGAATTTCGCTCTTTTCAGTGTGAAAAGGGTGTTATCAATTTGGATTAGATACACAGTGATTCGTTTAAAAAAAGTGTCAGTGTCATGGCCAATTCGACTTTGAAAAATGTGATTTCTTTTTATATAGCCAAGCACACTCCAGGTTGACTGACTACCATTGAAGGAGATGGTTATTGGATACACAAGACGATCCCTAAATTGGAAAAAAGTGTATATAATAAGGTATTCCACCTTTTTCCTCTGCCAGAATCATTTTTCCGGTTTTACTTTCGATCCACATCACTAAAGCACGTTACTCATCCAAAAGGTGGTTTTTGTGAGCTTTGACTTTCTTTATCTTGAATGATAACTCGTTAATTTGAAAGATATCTGGTTGAGCGCTTTTATCCTCTAGCTCTATAATCCCTAAACACAACACAAATTTGAACTGACAGCAAATATGTGAAGATTAAGGTGCATCGTTAAACTGTACACTTTTGGTGAAGATTTGGTCAAGATTTGGTCCAAGTACTGAAACATATTATAGTTAAGTTAAAATTATCGTAGCTTCATGATTCTGGCAGTTATTGGAAGTTATTGATTGTGGTTTAATCACTAAAAGGTTAAGGTAATATAATGGAATTTAATCAACATTCCAATTGAATCAAGTCCAAACAATACCCAATATCATAGTATTGCTGAAGTATCTGGGACAAGCAGTAAGCTAATATTCAAGTTCAGATTTGACAACGGTAAACTAGAATGGACATCCTTAACAAGGAGTTTGTAAATCTCAAATGATAGGAATTTTTACGGTAATTTCGTTTTCAATTATAGCAACCTGAAATCAAATAGCAGTGCCAAATATAAGAAAAGTCATATCTTCAGGGTGAACTCGACCATGCACCCACGCATTTGCGTAAGGTTTGAAGTTTCATTAAATTATTTTGCTGAAGGCATGTAAGGCACTGGGGTCCAGACAAGGAATTTGTCAAAAATCTATGTCCTTTTTAAATATGAATTTTTCCATTTTCTATTCAAATTATCTATTCAAATTTCTAAACCGAAAATTCTAATCCAATGTTGTGTTTGCTGCTTAACTTAATATTTAAAAAGGACATACATTTTGACCAAATCTTCACCAAAAGTGTACAGTTTAACGATGCACCTTAATCTTCACATATTTGCTGTCAGTTCAAATTTGTGTTGTGTTCAGGGATTATAAAATCTCCCCACCCAAAACCAAATCGTAACGAACAGCTGACTTTGAGGTCAATTCTGGTCGCCAGGTGGCAGGATTACCACCCGGACACTATGCTTCAAAATCACGCAACCTCGCGTGAGTACGAATGCTTCAGCATTTGAAGATGTGAATCACCTTTTCATGCTCCTAGCCAGCTGCTTCCGATCTATTCCAAAAGTTAATGAATACTCAAGTTGCTTTTTCAGCATAGTAGGATTTTTTTCTCTGGAGTGTTTTACTTTTCCGTGTATTATCACGATTTGTTGCTCCTGATCTTGACAGTGTAAGCGGTTTTGTGGCTGCTTTTTTATTGTTTATTGTTTAAACCACTCAGACATCACATTGATGATAATAGAGTATTGACAGATGGGGCCCAAAATGGTGCTAAGAATTTTGATTGGTATCTAGGGTTAAAAATTTATTCTTAAACGCCCTCAATGTCTGAGCATGTCTGTGGGATGTTCGCAAGGTGTTCCATACACGGGCACAACGCACAAAAAATGAGTGGTACCGTATTCGAGATTTGACCAATGGTTCCAAAAGAGGCTTACTGGAATTTTTTTTTCAAAATTCCTCTGGGATGGTGCACTAAACTCACTGTCGTACTCTTCTAATACAGGGTACTAGTTCGAACCATTAAGTCCACCTATCCGAAAAAAACATTCCCTGTAGCAGTTAGAAAAGCTCGAAAATAAACAACCAACCCAAATAGAGAAACTTACTATTTAATTATCATTTGTTTACTGAGCATAGACGGAGGTTTGCAAGTTCATCAGAACAGAAATCGAAATGTCGGTCTCCTACGCAATAGTTCCGACAATGCTTGTAAAACTATATTTCCAAATATAGACCCCCAATAAACCTATAAGTTTTTGTTTCGTAATGATTTGCCATAAATACGTCAATAAATCAGGACTATTTCAAAATCATTCTCATTAACAATTTTTCTTGACTCTCATTCTAGTTCGCTCTAACCAATAAGGAGACACAGTGGTAAAAATACCCTTTAAAGTTTTGATAGAAATACCAAAATAGGTCTTGGCATTTTTCTAGCGCACAAAATTATAATGATTTTTTGATTTTTTATCAATGTTTTATGGAATTCTAGCCAACATGAAACATTTATATACCTTAATATACTGTGAAAACTGGAACCTTGAAGTCCCAAAAGTGAAGGAATATTTTCTTTTTCTTTCGTAATCTCAAAATAGCTCGATGCTACATCATGTCATAAAAACACTATCTTTTTTGAAAATGTGTTTACCAATTGTCATCATGAGCATATTAAGTTATGCATCCTCAAAATTCCAAAGAAAAGACATACAGGGTGCATATGAAATTTTGCAGACCAACTTTTGGGAAAAGTAGTAATTCAAATCGCAGAAATTAAGTTTTCGATTTTTAGGTTGCTCATAAGACCTGTCAACAAGCCTGAAAGATTCGTGTACTCGTTTTATTCTAAAATATTAATGAATATGAAAGGCAATCAAACTTAGTAATTAGTCAACTTTGTCATGGGGAAATGCAACAAGAAGATAATTGAAATCCCGATGAACATGAAACATTGTCCGTTACAGTTGCCATTGCATGTCATCCAAAACAGAGGGAGTCTCATGTAAAAAACTTGTTGTATTTTGTAAAAGTAATCTTGTACCTCATTTTTCGTAAAATAAATATTTGCATAATACCTTCCCAGTCTTGACTATTCTATAATTCTTGGATTGTAGAACTTATTATGCACCTTGTACAATCTAATAGATTTGGGCTTCTCTTGAAAAATTTAACGAAAACGTATAAAACACGCTTCTTTAAGGCTTCATTGATTTCCATCATATTGAATTAAGTGTACGTTCTATGCTTCTAGAACAAAACAGAACTGCATTGGTAGAACTAGCCTGGATTCTTGAGGGCTTGAAGGTTCTCTCAAAACGCACTTTAAGCCTCTTTGATCACTAGAATAGACCCCGAATCCTAGGTTGGGACAAAGTCTATGAATGCTTTTGAAAACGTACAGTACCAGACACTTTTCGTACCTTTTCTGAGTACTGTACAATCCCAACCTTTTTAGTCTCTCCCAATACGAGAGCCTCCCACTCCTGTGATGTTCCTTTGTGAAACATCTTTGGATTTGTTCGACCTTTTGCAAACCTGCTGAACTCATTGCAGCACAAATGGATGAGGCATATTCAATATGTGGTTGGACAATCGACTTGTAGAGAGTTAGCATCGTGATGCTGTCTCTGGACTTAAACCTGCGATATATCCAACCATACATTTTAAAAGCTTTACCCACCTTTAACTGGATATGCTCATCGAACTTTCCATTATTTTGGAGGAATACATCTAAATCCGTTGTGGACGAAAAGTGCTTGATATCTTTACCTCCATTATGTGCACGCTGAGTGTTTAATGGCGTTGACCCAAATGCCATTGAAAGAAATTTCATTCCATTTAAGGTCAAATTAAAATAATTTTAAGAAAATTTATAGTTTTTGAAACGCTTTTAGGTTTGCAACTTTTTTATGTGGGCTAGAATTCCATAGATTAATATAACCAGAGGTGGTCCTCAAGATCTTTTTAGCTTGAAATATGCCAAGATGTTTTTGGGTATTGTCCTGGAAACTTGAATTTTTTAACACCGTGGGGACTCAAAAACCGCGCTACCCAATACAAGCCTTTTGAAATTGTGAAATCATTTCAAATTTTACTCATGGTCCATGAAGCAATCACTGAGCTCATGTTTAGTTATCCGTGACAATGTTATGTGGGTGCAAGATTTTTGTATGGCTCCTTTCCTTTGTCCAATGTCTTTGTGCCGAGGGACGATTTGCCAAGTTACTATTTGCCCCTAATCAATGGCCTCAAATGATGTACAAGCGTGTCCCACAAGACATCATGAGCTTAATAGAATGCGCATCGTTTTGCCAATTAGAGAGTCCAACTTGCCAATCGTTTTCATTGGCAAAATCGATTTGTTTATTGGGAGATTCGGCCAAATACTTTCACCATATCCCTTCGCCTCAAAAGGAATTTAGATTTGTATATGAAGCTCCAGGCAAGACATTTCTTCTACCTGATTTAAGCCATATTTTCATAAGTGCTCGTGAAATTCGTATCGTATTCACATTTTTCAATAAAGTGATCGTTTTCCCTTCGTTAAAGGATCGTGGTCTTCTTGGTCTTTTTGGAGTGATTGCCAACAATATTCCGACATTTCATTTTGCAACATGACTTTTAATGGGTTTAGGTACCGAAACCGTACTTGCTCAAAACCAACTCCTTTGAATGATGTCTTTTTGCCAAGGCCAAGATCAAGAGAAAAGAAGCTGCCAGGCCCCATGCCCAGGTAATTCCTTCAAGTTTTGGTTGAAAGGGTGGAAAGAAATTATGGGCCTCTATTGCTCAATCTAGATCATAGTCAGTATAACGTGGTTGATCTAATGAAATGCGACCTACAGTAGACTCGAGACTCGTTGTTGGGAGCAAGTCATACGTATATGCTGTTTATTCAGAAGCCCTTTGCTTGCTGTGACTACTCCATGCCTGGTGCGACTTTCTGGGGCATGGAGTCTGTTTTTGGGATAAGGTCAAGGTGCCCGTGTCAAGGTGCCCGTGTCAAGGGATGGATACGGAATCAAGAAAGGCTTTAAAGGTCGAACTTCAGGGTTGTTAAGTGGTAAATGTAGTATTTAGGTCGCAAATATTTATGGCTTATTGATGCTCTTTTCAGTGGATGGAGGATGGGGGTCATATTCAGGTTGGACTTCTTGCGTTGTGCCCGACCGCAATTGTGGAGATGGCGGTGAGCGATGGCAAGAACGAAGTTGTGTCAATCCCATACCCAGATTTGGAGGCATTCCATGCGTTGGAAATGGGACTGTGCACGAGGCTTGCAATGCAGACTGCGCAACAAGCAAAGGTTTTATACTAATTATAAGTTTTTGTACAAATATTTCTTTCATTGATCAGTTCAAGGCAAGAAGCACCGGTATCAATATATGTATGTCAGTATAGATGACACAGTGTAACATTTTCATTTCTCTTAGACATACGATTACATGGTCTGTGGGGAACTGATGGAGCTCGTGAAGAGTGTCAAAATGGCCATTATGTAACTGCTTTCAAAACCAAAATCGCAATAAATCAAGGCCTTACTGGGGTTCGTCTCCGATGCAATGATCCAGAAGGACAGGAGATCTCCAGTTTGGAGCATGAGAACGGGAGCTATGGAGACTTCATTCACTCATGTCCGGGTGGGTACACACAGGGCAAGGGAATGTTCCAGCCTTCTGCAGGAAGTAAGTGGCAATTCTCCGCTGACATTTTTCATTGCGTTTAAAATTCCGTAACCTATGGATCAAGTCTAAAAAACAGTACAGGATAGCTAGCGTTTTCAAACCGAATGCTGTTGTGTACGCTTCGTGACTGACTTTATTGCTGACTAGTACACTTTTATATACATGACTAGAATTAACATTATTATTAAAAGAGCAAGAGCAACATGCTCATCACCGGGATATCACATCTCCCTCACACAGGGGACACGGGGCCGTCCCAACACAGGGACACGGGGCCGTCCCAACACAGGGACACGGGGCCGTCCCAACACAGGGACACGGGGCAGACCCAACAAAGAGACACAGGGCCGTCCCAACACAGGGACACGGGGCCGTCCCAACACAGGGACACGGGCCATCCAGAAACACGAGCCATCCAGAAACACGAGCCATCCAGAAACACGAGCCATCCAGAAACACGAGCCGTCCAGAAACACGAGCCGTCCAGATAGATCACGCCGCCAACCGGGCTAATCACGCCGCCAACCGGGCGAATCGCGCCGCCAACCGGGCGAATCACGCCGCCAACCGGGTCACGAGGCGTCTGGGTAAAGGCCCTTGGCCGTTGCCCCCACGCTCCAATCCCCTCCACGGGGAGAGCCACACACCTTGCTCAATCCCCTCCACAGGGAGAGCCACACAGGAGGCCACAGCCGGACTCCCGACTGCGACATGTTGTGTACGCTTCGTGACTGACTTTATTGCTGACTAGTACACATTTATATACATGACTAGAATTAACATTATTATTAAAAGAGCAAGAGCAACATGCTCATCACCGGGATATCACAAATGCTTCGTTTATGTTTTGACTATGGTAAGTAAAACAAAATATAACAGCTTCTTTAAAAGTGAAACTGTGAACGTTATTTCATTAACATTTATTAAGTCAAAAAAATAGCCCGTCTTGTTCAATCAGCTTTTTTATGTCGTCTCTCAGGTTCACTGGAAATGAGTTGGATCAGAAAGAACGCAGGAAGGTTTTTTTTCTTCAACTTTCTGCTAGTGTCGCAGAGTGGGAAGCTAGTCCCGATGGGTATATTCCCATTTCGAAATCGGCATCTCAGTCGTTCGAAAAGCTGGAGGAGTTTGAGATTTTGCGCAATTTCTGTCAGCATGTAGTGGTAGCCACCAGAGCAAAAAACGTTCTGGACTTGGTGTTTTCCAATGACCCTGATCTGATCCAGTATGTCCATGTGACACAAAGCAATTTGGCAGATCATCATGTTCTTGAGACAGGATCGACCTTTACCCAAAAGCCGGCGCATTCTAGAGTAAAACCGGCCAAAAAGGTCGGTCTAGCAAAGTTCAAGTTCAAGGATGAACATTGGCCCCAAATAGCAGAAAGGTTAGAAGAGCTAGACCTGGTTTCAATTCTGCAACAGGAATCGTCAATAGATGCAGCCATTGCTAAATTAGTGTCAGTTTTTGAGAAAGTTTGCTCCAGTCTAGCAATCTCTGAATGTGTTCTGAAAGGTGGGACACAGACAAAAATTCCAAAATATAGGAAGACTTTGTTCAAAAAGAATTGCAAACTAGCAAAAAGGCTGAAGAGCACTTCGAATCCAGTAATCGTGGCTAGTCTCCCAAAAAAGTTGGACGTAGTTCAGGGTAAGATTAAGGCCTCCATCGAAAATGACCAGTTACAAACTGAGAGAAAGGTGGTTCAGGAGGTCAGGTCGAATCTGAATGCTTTTTCTCTTATGTGAACTCTAAGAGAAAGATGAAACACGCTGTTGAGGCTTTTGAGGTTGATTGGAAAGCACTTAACAATGTAGAGGCCATGGCCAACATGGTAGGAGATCAGTTCTCTAGTGTGTTTTCAACCCCACTGAGTTCAGAAGTAACAGCTCAATGTTCTAATGACGAGTCTGTTGATATTCATGATGTAAGTCAAATTGAGCAATTTGATGATCTTAAAGTTACAGATCAAGATGCTTCAGCAGCCATCAGGGACATGAGGCTTTCAAGTTCTCCTGGTCCAGATGGTGTGACATCTCAGTTTCTGATGAGATGCTCATTGTTTCTTGCTTCTGTTTTCTCGAACTTGATGCGTTCCATCTTGGATCAGGGCAAGTTTCCCTCTTCCCTGAAGCTAGGTCATGTTGTTCCAATTATTAAAGGGGGAGATAAGTCGCTCCACAGTAACAAAAGACCCATTTCTCTCACTACTTCGAATATTAGCAAGGTGTTTGAGTAGATCATGAAGTTCAAGCTTATAGACTCTCTTGAAGTCCATGATGTCCTTCCTCCTAGCCAGCATGGATTCCGAGCGCATTTTAGCACGGTGACCCAAATGATTGAACAAATAGAACATATTATTGAGGAAATAGAAAGGCATGAGTCGGTTGATGTTGTCTATCTTGATTTTGCCAAGGCCTTTGATAATGTAGATGATGGCTTTTTTGTTGAATAGACTTCATGACATTGGGATCCAAGGCAAGGTTCTCAATTAGCTAGTAAGTTTCATTTATGGTTGGAAGCAAATAGTTAAAAGGGAGGGATCCAGGAATAGTCGCAAAGACCTAATAAAGATTAAGTTGTATTTGAAAGATAGGTGGTATGGAAGGAGGTCTTCATGGGAGGACGTACAGTAGCAGAATGAAAGTGACGTGGGCAAAGAAGAATGGAGAACAAAGGCATATGATCGGAAAGCTGTAAGGATACAGGTACGCAACCTATATCACACAATCATGCCAGATCCCTTAGTGGCATACATGATGCCAAGACCGGTGTTCCCCAGGGTTACATCCTAAGCAAGCCTATTCGTAGGGAATATGTAGTCCTCATTAATCCGGTTGCGTCTTTAAAGTCAGACTTGGACAAATTCTTAGATAGCATTCCAGATCAACCCTACATTCAAGGACTAGCCCGGTCTGCCAACTCAAATTCGTTGGTAGACCAAATTTCATATAAAGATTGAAAGTTACTAAACTGACGCAATGTAATGTTTCATTTTAGCAATACTGAGGATTACATTCCCTCTAGCGGTAGCGGCCTGTGGAAACCAAACCAAAAAGCGAAATCTATGATCAAACCTTGTATATTTAAATGATCGCCAAATCCAACAACTCAAATTTTTTGTTGGATCCGATATCACATTGACGTAAAGATGAATGAAAATGTCAAATCTCTCGTCTCGATGTGATTGGGATCAAATCCCAATTGCAGTAAGCAAACAGGCAAAACAATCATCGTCACATCGTGTGATTTCAAAGTAACATAAAAAGGCCGATGAGACCACGGGGTGTAAATTTTTTTTTCGCCTTTTAGATGACCAAGTCGATAGGGACTGCACGTGCATTGAGATGTATTGTTCTGAGACTGACCAATGGCAAAAATCCATATGCGAAGAGGGGACTTTCCAGATCAAAGACAAGGGACCATTGTCTTGTGAAAGTGGTCAAGTCATATGCGGAATAAAAACCAAAGTCTGGTTGGATGGAGGGGATTCCTCTGGCGTGGGAAGCGTGCTCCTGAGATGCTGCATTAAACCATAAAATTCAACCAATGATAAACCTTTTCTTTTGGTAATCACAGTGGTCAAAAAGCCTTATCAGATCTTGAGAGATATTTTCAAATTGATTTTGGCACTTTTCTAAAAACAAAATTATAAGGAGCACTTTTGATCCTGTTGCTTTATTGGCATATTGCTGTTATTGAACGTTATTATGGCATTAGGTATTTCCGTTTACATTCACCGTGACTTACCAAGAGGGTTCGAGAACACATCTTTCAGAATTAAAATATTTTTTCAAAGAAATTTTTGTTCTCTGATAAAAAAAAATGATATTTCTAGCCTTTAGAGATTTATGTACTGTTTCAGAGAGAAAATTTACGCAACGTCTCTGGCCATTCGGTCATTCCCGAGGGGGAAAACAGTTATTGTTGGCTGTGACAACGAAGCGGGAATATCCATCAATTGGGACACCCAAAACCTGATGGCAGGCCGAGCGAGAGAGCTTCCATTAGACTTTGTAACAAACAAAACAACAAACCTCTCAGGTTATTTCCTCAATGTCAGGCATAAAAAAGAGACCATTGATTTTTCACAAAGGCAAGGGGTCTATTTTAGTTGCAATTACAATTGTTAAGGAGTAAAATAGTCACGTATCTTCTAAATGCTACGTAAGAAAAGAGCAAGCGTTTCGGTCGATTCATAAACCATTAAGCAAAGTGGTTTCACTACAACGCAGAATATAAGGGGTTAAACATATTTATTTTTTTACGGAATTTCTTACCACTACTGGGATTGGAACTCCCGCACTTCAACACGAAAAATCTATTCATTTTAAATCACTTTTATTTTCATATATTATTTGATTGACAAACGAGTTTGAGTTGGTGGATATGGTTGCCCTTGGACACAGGGTTGATTTCGACATAGCAAATTGAACAATGAAGGAGCACGAGAAAGAAGAGAGTTGGACTGAATTGTTTTAGCTAGCCTGGATTCTCGAAGGCTTGAAGGTGCTCTCAAAACGCACATTAAGCCTCCAAAGTCACTAGAATTGACCTTAAAACCTGGGTTGGGACAAAACTCATGAATGCTTTTGAAAACGTATAGTATCAGACTCGTACCTTTCATACCTACTCTAAATACTGTACAGTCTCAACATTTCTAGACTCTCCCAATTCGTGAGCTCTCTCATCCTTCCGATGTTCATGGTAAAGTTGTTTCTTGGTTCAGAAGCAACAGCTCATTGCTCTAATGACGAGGCTGTTGAGATTGATGATGTTACCCAAATTGAGCAATTTGATGATCTTGTGGTCACAGATCAAGATCCTTTAGAAGCCATCAGGGACAAGAGGCCCTCAAGTTCTCCTGGCCCAGAGGGTGTGACTTCTACTGATGGGATCAAACAAAAAATCATAGGAGATTGCAAGTAGGGCTACCAATTTACATTTTCAATGGCATACGGCATTACTAGCGGAAAATCAAAAACCCGTTAGTTTATCACAAAAAGTAACCCTGATTTTTCTCCGATCAAACCAGGGTCACCATTTTGGTCAGGCCTAAAAAAATATTCTACGATACGTTAGAAATGGCCCGTGCTTTGACTTTCCTAGCTTTTTGGTGATCCTGATTTTGGAAATTTGTGTCATCCCATCACTAGTGACTTCTAACTTTCTAATAAGTTTCTTGCTGGTTCTTGCTCCCGTTTTCTCGTACTTGATGCGTCGCATCGTGGATCAGGGCAAGTTGCCCTATTCACTAAAGTTAGCTCACGTTGTTCCGATTTTGAAAGGTAGAGGAGAGGAGGACTCAAGACCCCGTGGTTCAGCCCCCACCATCGAGAGTTGATGGGTCAAATACTCCAAAAACTGGGAAGTGCCAAAACGAGCCAAACGCCGGAGACTTAGGAGCAATATGCAATATCAAGAATTGCATATCACAAGTCTCTGCGGAGCGCCGAGTCAGCCCACCAAAGGTTGGAAGTGGAGAACCTGCTCTCTTCATCGGCCTCGTCCCGGATGGCGGGCTTGTACAAACGTGCCAAAAAGCCCGCAACCAACTCGGAAATTCCCGTGAGTAACTTCCTCCTCCACTATCAAGAACTGATTGCATCAACATCGGAAACAGTAGTGGAGGAGGTCCAGGGCTGCCCAGAAGAACACCATCCCCTCTTGCAGCCCTTCACGGAACCTGAGATGGACGTTGCCTTCAAGAAGATGAAGAGTAAAGCCCCCTCAACATCTGGGGTCTCTCCTTTCCAACTTTCACTTCTCCGGACCCAAGCCCAGCCACTCCTTCAAAAAAATTTCAGCCTCTCCCTCCATTCTTTCCACCAGCGGGGATGGAGTCAGCCATCATCTTCATTCATAGGAAGGGCCCCAGGGACATTCCAAACAACCATCGGACCATCGCACTGGAGAGCCCCTTCGTGAAGATGATGTCCACCCTACTAGCTGCCCGCTTCTCCGGATTGGCCAAGGACAGGAATCTCCTTCCCCAGTTTCAATTCGGTTGCCGGAGAAGCCGCTCAACCACCACGGCAGCTCCTCTCCTCTATAAAATTGTGCGCTCAAACATCTGCAATAAGAGGAGAGTGAATGTTGATTTCTCCAAAGCATTCGACAGGGTGGACCAAATGGTGTTATTCCTCAAACTCCAACTGTGGGGAGTTCTGCGTGCAATCTGTGTCCTGATGTCCAACATCTATGCGGGACTCAGATGCTCCATTCGTTCTGGTGCGGACCTATCCCCCTGTTACTTCACTTCCATTGGCCTTCCGCATGGCGATCCACTAACGCCAATTCTTCCCAATCTTTTCAATCTTTATGTATCCGAACTGCCCTGAAGCCCTCACACACCAAGGCCCCACCATCAACCATTTTCCGGTAAAATATCTTCAATATTGCAGACGACCTGGTCAGTCGTGGAATTGCAAAATGCCATCAATGCCCTCCACGGTTATTGCCAAGAGAACGGCCTTCAAGTCAACACCATAAAGACGAAGGCCATGGTTTTCCATCTCCTTCCATATTAACAATAGTCCGATGGAAATCGTCAATAATTTCATTTATGTCGGTTTCACATTCTCAACTCAACTCCTTCACCAATCATCTCAAATCATCAATAGTCAATTTTCCTCTACTGCCTTCACCTATGCCACCCAAACTCCGCTCAATCCGCCCTCAAATCCGCCGATGCCACCTTCACCAAGTTTCTCAAACGATACCTGTGCATGCCCCAATATGCCAGCAATGCATGGACACATTTTCTATGCGAAACCGAGCTCCTCACCCTCGGGCTGGCCAGGTTAGTGTCCAACAGTGTTGGGAACCTGACCTTTCCAGAGGTGATGTCCGGACACGAGTTGTCCTTTTCGTTCAAGGACTTGTTAACACCTTATTGTCCTTGGCCCGACATCCCTTCTGAGGATTGGCGGTCACGCACCTTTGTCCGGCTCCCGACCCAATGCCATCAGCGACGGGAGCTGACAAAAGATCTGTTCAATCCGGCCCATCCTCTACTCTGCAAAAAACAAGAATTTCATCATTTACCCTTACCAAACTGTGTTTGTACTGCCTGTGATTCCCCTCTTTCCTTTTTTCATGTGCATTGAACCAATTCTAATCATACTCTTTGAGATATCACTTTCTATTCTAGTCAACTATTTCATTGTTTTTACCTTCTTCACATTTTTCTTGTTTTATCAACAATCCTTGTATAATATCTATGCATCATATTTCATTTCCTAGTCATTTTTACGCCATGACATGACCAAGGGTCTCAATAAATATTATTATTATTATTATCATTATTAGTGAGCTCTTAAATCTTATTATATATATTATTTTGCAATATTTGTTCTTTAACGTTCTTTTAAAGTGCATGATCTAGATTTTTTTCCGTTAACTAACTTGAAAATTATGAGAAATTGTTCAAATTCCAAAATCAAAGCCAAAATTGTCTTCAAAAGTCTTTGGTTTTTAAAATAAATTACAGCAACCCAAAATCACACCGTGACATGTTCTGAAAATGTCTATATCCAAATGTCTTTATCTGGCCAGACCTCCAAACCACGTCAGATTTCAACGTCTGATGTCATGGATGCAATGTTTGATTTAGGTTGATCCGATTTTATCGTGGCGCTCAGTTCCTCATTGGTGCAAATTGGCCTGTCCATAGATGGTATTGGGTACGGGAAGAAATCGATAATTATTTTAAGGTTCTTGGACGCTTCCAAGTCGACCTAAAATTCGTCAACATTTAAGCATACAAAAAAAAGTAAGTTGCCAGCAACCCGTGACCCAAGAACAATTTTGGCGTCCAATGTCCCCAATTGGTAAAGGACATTCCCGTCCACCTCTGCTTTGATCAACTCCGAGGGCCTCAACAATCCCACCCTGGAGATGGAGATGCCGACTGCCCAGTATGACACGAATATAGCGGAAATTTCATTTTTTTTTTTTGCGGACTTCCTTACCGCTACCGGAATTGGAATCCGAGCAGTTCAAGACGAGAAGATTATTCATTTTACTCGACTTTTATTTATATATATTATTTGATCGACCAACGAATTAGAATTGGCTGATCTGGCTAATCCTTGAATATAAGGTTGATCCGAAATTTTACTCAAAAACTTGTCCAAGTCTGACTTAAATCCTGCTACTGAATCAACGCCTACATGAGCCCTACGAATATTTGAGGGCAACAAATTGAACAATGAAGGAGCCCGAGAAAGAAGAGAGTTGGACTTCATTGTTTTAACTAGCCTGGATTCTCGAGGGCTTGAAGGTGCTCTCAAAACGCAGGTTAGGCCTCTACGGTCGCTACAATTGACCCTAAATCCTGGGTTGGGACAAAGCTCATGAATGCTTTTGAAAACGTACAATATCAGATACCTTTCGTACC
>NC_081442.1:2743031-2744894 GCF_007210705.1 Tigriopus californicus
GACAAAAAACGAACTGCAAGGTTCTTAGTAAACCTAAAGGAGGTTGTCACGGTCGATCTCATGATGCCCATGTGCCAAGAATCACCATGTCAACACTGCAACTTCATCCAAGGCAATCAACAAGGATTTGGGGCTTTCTAGCTATACCTGTGGTCATCGTCAGCCATTGACAACAAGGCAAAAGGCCCTTCAAGTAGAGAGGTGCAAATCCTTGTGTAACTGATTTTGAAAGAGGCCAACCACTGTAGTCATTTACATTGACGAGAAGAACTTAACAGTGGATAAAAGTACCAATGCCAGAAATGACCGCCGGATTACTGCCACGTCCAAGGATGTACCTCAAGTCACGACCACTAAACATCTGACAAGCGTGATGGTCTTGGGTGTAATCACCAACGACGGGACGGTCATGCCATCACACTTCTTTGAGCAGGGTGTCAACCTTAACTCTAAGGCCACGTGGAGGTCTTGAAGACTGTGGCTAAACTTTGGCTTGATCTCCAATACCCAAAGGGTGGATGGCTATGGCAACGGGATGGAGCTTCTTGGAAAGCCTCTCGAACGGTTGTTACCTCCTCCTTGAAGGAGAAATTTGAAGGCTTTTGGCCTCCAACACTCTGGCACTCTAGCCCCCCAAGCTCGCCTGACCTGAACCCATGTGATTATTATTTGTGGGGCAATGTAGAGAAGTTGGCTTGAAGAAGACCACACAATAACGTCACAACTCAATCATGGCTACCATGGCCAGCCTTTCAGTCGAGAAAGTAGCAAGGCCTGTACGCGCTTCAGATCCAGGGCCGAAGCCATTGTAGCACCATCAGGGGGCACATTAAAAGAAATCTGATCCAAATATGGGGAATCTGAAAATTGAAGCGCCATAAGCTACATTATGTATTTCAAATGTCTTCTTCTGTGATGCATAGTTAGTCAGTGGTAAACTTCGTCAGGATTTACCTGCAACACTCTGTAGCTGGTTGGCAGGAAATCATCGTTTGGCTTGAGGGTGTTTCACCAATTCCTTAACTGGCCACAATGACATGGTTTGCGGAACAGGTTACTTTTATGCAGATGAGCTTTATGAATTTGAGAATTACTAATCCTGTTTTCCATCTTGACTTTTCTGTGGCTGTTTTGCAATTAGTACTTGCCTCACAAGTTACAGGTATTTATCCTCATGTGATATATTTTGACAAAAAATAAATTCTCATTTTATTTGCCAGATATGTTGAAAAGTCGCCATGATGAGGCAATGGCCCAAGAATGTTGGAAATTTAGATTGTAGGAAAAGTACTAAGTGCGACAAAACACGTCATTAGACCTATTGAACTTTTTCACGAGGAATGATTGGTTTAATGATAACTCACTGAACTGTTGGCAAAGGAACGAGAATTGCAATCAGTTCCACGAAGGCCCAAATTATGTCATGCAATCATAAAACATTGACATTTGTTCTGTTACATTCTCAGGGTGAAAAAATGAAAAAGTGAACAAACATATGTTTGATAATAAAAATGATTCATACAGAACATTTAAGTAGCGTTATTATTCATATTGCATCAAATCTCGGCCTGATTCAACAACATCCTTGACAAATGCCTTATTTGCATTTTGAATGAAAAATGTCTCCATGTCTCCAGATAATAAAATTTCTGTAGCTAAGTCGAGATGTTGCGGCCTATTTGTAAAATTCTTTTCCATTCTTCTGATAATTCGCATGAAGTTCAGCCACTTAGCCAAATCTCATTCTTTTTTTTTTTTTGTTTGTTTTTTCACGGGCTTTTCTAACCGCTACAGGGAATGTAATCCCCAGTACTATTAAAATGAAAGATTATAATTCGTCTATTTATTACCTTTCAATTTCTA
>NC_081442.1:2745641-2753623 GCF_007210705.1 Tigriopus californicus
CCTTTGCAAGGCTACTGGAATCTTGGCCATTCCTACCAGAAACTAACTTTGTATCGTCAGCATAAGAAGAGAGACTGGCAGTGATACTAAGCTTTTGAAGCGGGGCAACGAATATTATAAACAAGAGCAGCATATCATACGCCCTTGAGATTTTGTTGTAATGGTTTAGCAAATATGTTGGTCTGACACAAGGTGTTCTACATTTGTATTTCCAACAAATATCACATAGAACTTGTTTAAGGCGCCAAATCATTCCTCCTAGTTGTACGCGTACATTACTGGAAATCGTCCATTTGAATGAACGGGAAAATTAGCAGATAATTCAGCATCGAACTCGTAGTTTGCTATTGGAGATAAAACATACTAATGCAATCAGTTGGGTACATCCCCACTTCCCATCTTCTATCATGTCATTAACAGCCATAAACCCATTCGCCACAACGTCCACATGTGTGAGTTCGCCACTAACGATATCCATGATGCTTCTGGTAGGTTCAAATCATATTTGGAGTAAGCGGGATAGACTCAACATGTGTACATGAAAGAGAGAACTAGCGTGTCTGAGTATGAATTCAGTACAATCTCGGCCCCAATTCACATCGTTGATAGTAGCGTGTGCATCTACGTACAAAGTATGTGGATATGGAGGCTAGCAGGAGGCACTTGGATCTCCGCTCTCAACGCCTACACAGGTGCCCTTAGTGTTCAGGCCAGCCATTTTGGCCCAACTGTCTGGGCAATTGGAAGCCAGAATGAAAATGAGGGAATGAATTAAGTTGGCATTTTTGTTTGGTCGAGAGACAGTCTGGCAAACCTGGCTGTATGGTAGGCAATCAGAGTGTCAGTTCAGTTCGTGAGAGTTGCCGGGTGAGTGAAGATTCTGAAACAACTTGGTCGAGACCAAAATGTTTGTACGGATGTGTAGAAAATACAAACAACCATGAAAAATAGGTGAGATCTTCATTGTACTAAAATGGACCAGATTTAACAAGCGCTAAAATAAACCGTTGAGAGAGATATGTAGTTAAATAGTTCTTCCTGTAGCATCTTCAAATCACAGAGGGTCTGAGGTTTGAATTGGAGTCTTTTTGGGTGGGGTATCTGTTGATATTCCAGAGTCTACTGCAGAAGTCGATCATCACCTTCTCGTTAGCTTTGTGGCCACTGCCAGGATCCAATTAAGTAAACAGTTTTGTTAAAATAAATCAAATTTCACCTGCCCTCTGTCAGGCAAGTCAAACATTTATGTAGCCGAATTCATTCATGTTCAGGGTCTAGTAGATTCGCGTAACCCTTTGCTCAGTCTTTTTATGAGCTAGACTCCAGTATAATTGATCACATTTAAGCTCCCGGGGTCTCTCAAAACTAGCCTTAAACCTCCCAAACTCGTTCTGCGAGAGGAGCACCCAAGAGTATTTTTTCTGTTTTCCCCTCCACGCACATGCGATTTCAAGGCCGTTGATGAAGGAAGCCTCAAGTGAGTGAGCTCTCATCGGACAGTTCAAAAAATTGTACACACGAGTCAACATCGTCAGAAGATCATCAACATCATCGTGGTGTCAAATTCGGATTCAAGTCATGAATGGTGGGCATGCAATATAACTTAATGGCTTCCTTCACTCATGTCCGTTGAGCTCTGTTGAGCCATCATGATCGTGAAGTGAGCTTGAGTGTATCAAATCGTCCCTGGAATCTCTTAAACTTGTCTAGTGACCTTGTTCTTCAATTGGTGGTCAGTTCGTAAACAATGGGAGAGGGAGTCTCATGACATTTTTGCAATTCCTATTTGTGATTTCAGGTCGAAGGAGGGAGGTGAATGGTCTTTTGAAACCCATTCTACACTGAACGCCCATTTCCGAAGCAAAAAGGATAGAACAAATTGGTGCCTGTCCAAAACTTATGGGAGTGTTTTTCCTTTTGCTGAGACATGCAGCGAACTGAGGGGGCATATATAAAGATTTCATGCCACATGTGGGAATGATGAGGATCGCCTGCTCAAGAATTCTTCTGCATTCAAGTAAAGGGTGGCCCCCGTCAAAGAGATTTCTAGATGGCCCATTGCTCTTTCATTTTTGAGTGCACTCTCTGAATGCTCGGAACGCACGCCAACCTCTCGTTAATTGAGTCCAGAGAACGTGACTCGCTCTACGTTCCTCTATGGAATGTTTCGGTGAGCAATTGAGATTCAAACTCTATGCCATCCATCTTCAAAGAGGAATACTTGAAGATCACTGTTGGCTTCCGAACGATCTGTGGTGGAATCGCCTGGCATCTTAAGCCCTTTCAGTACACACATGTCGCAAAGTTTCAAAGGTAGGAATTCATGCCCTATATGGACAGGTGTGTATGTAGTGCTCCTTTAAGAAGGTCCTCGTCCTTGTCAACTATCCTGAGCTCAGTTGCCAAAGCGAGTCACGCACCTTTTGGGGTCGATGTGACTTCAATCGAAAGATAACCTGCCCACCAATATCTCCGCTCCGATCATTCGGTTGCATGTTGAATATAGGAAGAAAATACTCTCTCTTCAAATCAGAACAACCATCATGCCTTCGTCAAGACGATTGTGGTTTTGGAGCCTTTGTGTTTTCCTCGGTCTCGTTCATGGATACATTCAAGTGGTGATTTGTGCCCAAGCGGGCTCTGAGGATGGCGAAAATTCGTTGTCAGCCTCAGGCAACAATTTCGTGGACAACGATTATTATGATGATAATCATAACCATACTCAAGTGGTGGCTGAAACCAACGAAGTAGAAGAGAAGGAGGAAGAAGAAAGTGAAGATCATAAGTCAAACCAAACAATCTATTATGAAGCTCCATCTGTGTTCATAAATGGCCAAGTCATCCCGGGGAGTGAAGTGTCGTCAACCCCCGCAACTCCTACAACCCCCATCCTCCGCACGTCTCCAACTGAGAGAGACAATACGTTCATTGTGTCAGAAGAAAACACTTTCACGTGGTCAACCAGCCTCACTGACGCCTGGTGGAAGCTCCTCTTATGGGGGTTGGTATTATTCATTCTTCTCCTAGTATGCTGCTACTTCACCCGATGTTGCTATCTGATCTGGGATTGTTGTACCGATCCCTTTTGGGGCTATTGCCCCCGTTGTGTCTGCTGTGAGAAGTTTCTTAAAGGAGGTTCTTCTGAGCATGATGAAGAGAGCCAAGGCAAGGCATCGGATGATCAGGACTTTATGGGAGGCGAGGCACTTCCTCAATTGTACGAGACACAATACTTTAACTGGCTCCACTTATTCGGGCTGAAAACGGGTGGGCGTTGTGGCAAGTATTCGTTGGCCGTGAGTGAGAAACACTATTTCGAGCTCAATGATGACGAGACCCCTATGAAGCATCATCCTGAAGATTTCAATAACGACTCGTTATTGGGCCAAAGCGAGGAGCCTGACGATCTAAGTTCAAGCATCAATTTTCAACACATGAGCCCCAGGAAAACGAGCAAGAATGGATTGAATATCGAGCATGGGCACATGGGGAAATATCAGGCCTTGCCCAACACCGAGTTTGAAATGGTGCCCATCATTCGTTCTCAAACCAACCACCAAAGACGGTTGTCCAATGGATGCAAACGCAAAAGTCGATCCATGGAGTCGTTTGGAGTCACGTCTCAGAGAGGAGTTGTGCCGCCTTTGCCCGCCCATGAGACCTCGAGCAACTCTCGAAGCCAGGTGGATGTGCATCACAATGGTTCGGCCATGTCCACGTCCACGGCCGATAAATATAGCCAGACAGACTTGACGTTGGACCATGAGGTGCCCAGTCAGAATAACAATAACAATATGACCATACGGTCCACGGGCAGCGGGAGAAGTCGGACTCAGCCCACTCAATGTCCTGTGCCAAAAGTGCCGCAGAGACACAGACACACTAGTAGCCAAATGGAGCGGGAAATTCTCTATGGACGAGAGACTCCAATTCTCACTTGAAGATGCAAAAGCTGAAGAAATTGAATGTCACAAAAAATCCAAAGTGGCCTTGAATTTGGCCTTGATATTAAGCCTAATAAATGTTTAACCAGTCCTCTTCCCATCACTTGATTACAAAATTGATGACATTTAGCCTATCTGGTCGGGAAGGCTTCCATCAGTTTTGACGCTTGTTGGGAAGGCTCATCTCTTCAGTCATCACAAATCAACAGAGTTAATTTCTTCAGGAGAGACAACTTTGTCTTTTAACGTAAACAAAGCGTCTTTTTGCGGTGAATAAGTGTCACGATTCATTTTGTATGAAATACACGTAAAAAAGTGTTCCTGTGGTTGGTAAAGGCATATCATACCGCTTGTCCAAAGAATTAAGGGTGCCATATGTCAAACAAGAAGATTGTCGAAGAATGAAATAAATGGATAGAGCAGAATTGGATTCAGGATTACTGTATGTTATTGAATGGTGAATGAATAAGTGATTAGGTTATGAGATGGGAAATATATTAAAGAACAATGACGAGCAGGAGTGATGGAGCAAGACGAGTACTATTGGAATAAGATACATGGCGGGATATTCAATAAAAGAAAAGGACTCACAACTTTTGGCCCATATGGCCTATGAGGTTCCACGGTCGTTTTACATCCTATCCCATCCTACAAAGATGCAGCCTTGTTTCTTCAAAAAACAAGGCACAATACTTCTGGGATTAAGCGTCAAAATCATACTTGCACTTCACATACGTAGTTATTTTTACGACTTTTGGAGCATAATGTGAATAATGGGAAGAAGTAAGAATTTATACACATTTCTTTCTTCAATCATAGCCCCTTGCAAGATCATTCTGAATCATCATTAAAATCATCGATGTATTTTCATACTTCACACCTTTGCAAGTTTGGAAAATTGGAGCAAAAACTTTTGATTTGAGTTCGTGTTTTTCGCGGAGTAATACCTATCCAAGTTAATAAGGGTTTTAGACCAGGTCTTAATGAGGTTTATCGCCAAATGGTAAGTGTACAAGAACAGCTTTAGAAATGCAAAGTAATCACCCTTAAGTGTCACCAAATACATATCTGACCCGCCACTAGTTTAAACTAGCCGCAACTCTGTGGTTCAAATTTCGCCCATTANTAGTTTAAACTAGCCGCAACTCTGTGGTTCAAATTTCGCCCATTAGCTGTCGCGTTTTTGACCGGTGATTTTTTGATGGTTCCAGGCTGTTCTAAATTGACTTGCCCTTTTGACTAGAATTTTTCAATAATGATTCGGACCTAGGACTTAACTGTGACTAGTACGCGTACTTCAACAAACACAGATTCTGAATCTCCCTCTTATGGAAGTTTGATTTTCTGAGAGATATAAAGATTTCTCAAAGTCCAGTCCTTAAGTGACACATTGTTCAGATGATCTGCGTATGCGGAAGAGGACCAACTTCGAAATAAAGGCCCATATGTTTGGAAACACTCTTGGCAACTCGTTGATCAATTAAAGGTCACTTGGAATACTCAAGAGACTAAACACGCATTGATCAATTATGATTTGCATCTTGACCTTGATCTTTCAACGTTGTTTTTGCTTTAATAAGATACATTATCACTTCTGCATTAATTTGTCTCATTAAATTTGATACGATTTGACGGCTTAAGCTTTCGTGTTTGGCGAGGGTCTCGGACTACGTCTTGTTGCTAAGATATTGCAAACAGACCAAAATACCATTAACGAAGTGATTGAAGCTTCCAAAATGGTATTCATTCCACTACAAGGCTCAAAAATACGATATAGCACAATTACTTGTCCACTAGATTAAGAATGTCCGTCCATTTCAGAAGAACTAATTTTTCGTTCGTTGCTTCAGGGAGCCGTGATACGTTCTAATTGGGACGCAATAAGATGCGCAGATGAGTGTACAGTTTAAAAAAGGGCAAATTGTTACTTAAAGATTATACTGTCTGCATATTTGTTTAACTACATCAGCTAAGAACGATTCCGATTGTTTTTAATTGGACTTTTGATGTTGGTGATTGATATTTTATCACCATACATCGTTTAAAAGCAAGCTAGTTTTCATCCACCTGAAAAACCTTCTCAGGAATAAAAGGTATACCGCCATATTAACCAAATTACTAAAAAGTCGAAAATTTTGAGTTACAGAGGAATTTTGATATTTTGTCAGCACGTAGGCCCACCCTTCCTTAACACGGTAGGCCTAATGCCGTTCGTTGAAAACATCATATACCTAATATGGAATCAGTATGATTTTTTGTATGATTTGACGTGAAAAATATAGCTTCTGGATTTATTTGGGACTCAGATTGATGTCTATGATTAATCCAAAATGAAATAAACTTTGGTGATTTTCGTTGTCTCGTTTCAACAAGAATGAATCCGGTTTGAGGATCGAAGTTGGAGTAGTGTTGGGGGAAGTTCGGCAAAAGACTTGAGTCCAGCAGAGGATTCCAATCTTTCTCTGTACTTAAGTCGAACAAAAAGACTCATATTGCGAAAAACTCGTCCCAGCACTACGCCTACTTCCATCCTCAAACCGGATTCAATCTTGGTTTTCCATCCCTGTATAAATTCGCCCTAGGTTTTTCAGTTTCAGTTCACTTTTCAATGCTACGGTTAGATATTTCACAATCCTAAAAAAACCCAGTCCTCAAAGCATTAGCGAATGCATTTAAAATTTTGAATTACGACAATTAGGCACTAAGAGTTTATTTTGTAAATGGCAAAGTGTCAACTGAATTTTAGATTTCTCCACTGGTATTTTATTTATGAAGAAGTTTTGAATACCAAATTGCAAGTACTTACTTTCAAATTAAACTGTGATGGTTTTTTTTATTTCATATTATGTCCTATAACTTGAAACCTTAAAATATTTTACTATTGCTTCAAGATGTGTTACAAAATTACAATTTCGGATGTGTTGTAAAATTTATTGAACCTGCATTTTCGGATGACAATTTGTTAAAAGACTGATGGTGTTGATGTAAAAAATAATTTGATTCAGACGAAATTTCGTCATTCTTCCATTTAAAATATTTATGATAAATTTCAAGGACCTAAGAGTAAAAAATATAAAATTTCACCCTTCGAAAAGACAATTCAACAACAAGTGCCCGTGCTTCCCGTGACTCCCATTCAACCCGTGGATCCCCTCCCTGAACCCATTCCGGAGGCTATTCCCGTGGGCACTTACAATGCTGCCTATCAATCAGGATATTCTGTACCCTTGCAGGGAGCTTATTACCCCGGCTACCCTCTGGCGGCTGCTCAGGCTCCCCTTGTCTACTATGGATACTAGAAATTACGTTCAAACCAAATAAACCAATCCAAAGAACCAAGAAACCAATGTGCAACAACACCCGGGTTTGTTTCAAGCAAACTTGGATTCATTAAAACAAAAGGCTCGACGCAATTTACAAATGGACATGTCGATCTGGGCCCCTAAGTTACTAATCAGCACCCCCAAACTTTTATGTGCAGCAATGTGAATTGAAACAATGATTCAACTGTTTCAATTACATTTTTAGAGTACTGCAATTGACCACATTTGAATTCAGAGCAATAGTAATTGCATTGTGTTTGTGTGAGCCCCCCAAAGATACGCCTTGTTGTCACTTTTCATTTAAATTGAATCATTGATAGCCAAAGCTCGGAAAAATAATTGATGAAAGAGGCAAAATAAATGGTTTTAAAAAATTCATGGCTTTTCCTGTAAAATGATTGAAATTGTTTGCGTCAATCTTTTTTTCTTAGATTCTGATGCTGTGTTAGGCGTCGGCCACTTTTGGCACATTTCTTGATATTTTAGTTTTATCTCTGGTAGACACGGCCTAAAAGTATCAAATTGACATTGAAGGTGTTTTCAGAAGTCAAGAAGTGCTTGTGGTTTTGCACTCGTCCTGCTCATTGCTCTTGGCAGCTTGTGAAAGAACTGAATGTTGCATTGAGAATCATTTTTCAATGAACACATCTTTTGATGTGCTTATACCTAACTTTGGAGACAAAATGCAGTTGAATGGGTGTCATGACGCCAGACC
>NC_081442.1:2753674-2774842 GCF_007210705.1 Tigriopus californicus
TTTGTGTGCACCAATGTGAATTGAAACAATGATTCAATTGTTTCAATCACATTTTTAGAGTACTGCAATTGACCACATTTCTTTGAATCTTTGAGAAGCATTGAGAGATTGTTTACGTCCATCTCTTTTTTTCGATGTTCTGATGCTTTGTGAATGAAATATGGGTGTTAAAGAGATTTACACATACATTTATCTGATTCAAATTGAATTGAAACATAAATTAAAAAACATCTCATAAAAATACTTTTTCTGGCGATATCAATTGATTGCGATTGAGTTAAAAAATCTTTACTCCTACTTTGAGGTACTTCATGAATTCGCTCTGCCGTGGTTTTCCGTATCCAAACTTTTTTGTTGTTGACTCCGACAACAATAGGTTACAGATTATTTTAAGATAAAATCTCCCTCGAAATAAGCTCCTTTTCGCTTCGGTTTTGCCTGATTTTCTGTTGCTTGGGTTCCATTGATTTAAACTGCCAATAGCGACGAGTTCTGCCTGAGAGAAAATTTTGCGCCTCTGATTTTAACGCAGTAGGGATTTTTTCGATGATATGTAGTTCTTCCGGCACTATATATTATTCTATCCCTCATCTTGTGAAATTGGAGCGCTGCCGTTATCATGGAATGACTCTTTCCCGAGAAGACAACAAGATCAGAATCTGAGGTCAAAATCGGTTTGCTCCATCAAACTTCCAAAAAATTAAACAAGAAGAAGAAGTGCCTCGTGTTGCTGAATTTTCGAGCTTCAAGTCCACTAACGATTTTCTAGGTTTTTCGAACCAACTTGGTATTTTATCCCCGATTTTGTTCATATTTTGGAACCTTTTTTTCATTTGGTAACCTGATCAGGAATGGACCTTTTGATAAGCCATGACATTTCTTTGCAACCTGTCTGCATTCTTACTTGCTTATTTCTATTTCAATCGCGCAACATCTCTTCTGACTGATACTTCAAGATTTTAAGACAAAGAGCTTGGTTTTGCCTACCTGAAAACCCAACGGACAGGTATACCTAGACTTGTTCACTGGGTATCTTGAGGAATTCTCCACATTGAAACCCGTTATGCGGTTTCTGAGATAAAGGCATTGGCGATTAAGAGGGCAATTACGAAATATCGAATTTATGTCATGGGGATAAATATCGAAGTGATTACCGATCACCGACCTTTCCTTTGTATTTTCAATTCATCCAACGCGTGTGCGATTTTCAATCCTCTGACCCAACGATATATATTTGCCCATTCTGATTGCGAAAAGTACCCATCAGTATGTCAATATTGGTTTTGACAAAAACCATGCCTTATAGGTATGTAAGGTATATAGGATGTAGAAGTTCTTGTAAATTGAAAACTTTCCTTCACCAGTTGGGCATCAGATTTCCAAACAGTCATACCAAACATGACAAACAATTCTTAACTTTAATTCGATATCACAAGTAACAATCTTGATTTGCTTTATTATGTATTAAAGAAACTGAAAATTTTACTAAAGTAGCCTTATTCATCGGCACAACTAGATCCCGATGGGTTTTCATAAGTGCATCCATCTTGAGGATTATCCACAAAATCGTCCAAGGTAATTCCTTGAGCCACAAAGGCATCTAAACTGGCTTGGACAATGGCCTCAGAAGGCGCGGACTCCCGGGTCAAAACCCATCCGTACTCGAACTTGTTACCCAGAATCTCGTCGCACGAGTACACAGACGCCCAGTTTTCATAATCCGTATCAATGAGCCAATAGTTGCCAGCAGGAGCTAAAATGAAAAGTACACATCTCTCACCAAAGGGCCTTGAAGTTAATCCCCAAATTGTTCTTACATGTGGGGAACTTGACCACCAGGTCTCCAGGATGTTCAGGATCGGGCGAGTAAGCGTATCCACAAATCTCTCCAAAATTGCCATCAGGATAAATCAAAATGTTCAAGACAGAGATGGTTCCATCCTCGTTCTGTCCATATCTGGCACGAATACAGGTGCTGCCATCAGGCGAGAAAAAAGTAGGAATTCCTTGGACTTGGTACCAATCGCCCAAATACTAAAGTAATGCACTTCGTTAGTCCTAATATTTAGAGACGAACTATTGTCTTACCTGTGTCTGATTGAACACTTTCACAGTTTCGGGTTTCGGAGGACATCCCGCTTGAGATTTCTGGTAATTACGAGCCGAAACGGTGGTGAAAACACCCAACAAGGCGATCAAAATTGTGAGGGAGATCTTCATATTGCCACGATTCACAAAATTGTGTTACTCGAGCTTGCCCTTCATCTATCTTTATATCTCGTTGATAAGGTTCAAAGTGTGCGTTGGCAGGTTATGCAATTGAATAAGTGTTCGCTAATCGAGCGGTTTGAAAATTTTAAAAGAAAGTCAATTCACTCTAATGATTTGCTCATCAATAACCACACTCGAGCTCGTCCAGATTAAATTGGACGGCAGTTTTAATTGCAGAGCCGAAAATTCAATTTATCAAGTTTTGGCGTTGAATGCTTTAAAGCGGCATTTCTGGGCCGGCGATAATGCGGGAACTTAATTTGAAAAACTAGTAACGCGACTCGTTAGTGGATGGCGTCAACTTGAAAGAAATGGAAGTATTTGGCCAAGATTTATAATTAAGATTGCTTAACTCAATGATAAAGGCACATTTGCGACTTTGAGAAGGATTCGTTTGAATGACTGCTAGTTAATTGCAACACATGTTAACATTTGGTTTACATGTCATTGAGTGAAGAAAAACAATTAACGTAAGAAAAACGCCAAGTATTCGAAAGTTGGAAAATATGGACTTTCTTATTGGTTATATGCTTGAAATGGTTCATCTTATCATAAAGCGGATGAATGCATGACTTCTCGTCTTCCCATAAAGCCCCCTTAAAGCAATCACTGTTTGAATCACCTTTTAAAGAAATGTCTTCAAACGTGTTGTGGGTAGTTATGTTTGTAATTATGTTCCTTTTTAGAGATCGACCCAACAATTTTAACACAAAGTCTGATTTTGATCTGAGGAAGCAGACACTTTGATATTCATTACATACGCTGTAAAACTTGTAAGTCAACAAAACACATTTGAATGATACATAGAGAAGTAAAACAGACGAGGAAAATCGAGTGTGTTGTGTTTTTTTACTGCAGCTGAATCGGTAACTAGTGGACGGTGCAACTCCAACCGATTGAAAATATCAGATATCATACCCTTTCAGCCTTTCAGCTGTCACCCATCAGCTCTGAAAACTTGCTTCCTCTATGGTACACCTTTTTAGGCTCTCATTTTTGATAACATCATGCAATTTTTTGTCTTTTGTAAAGTAATTGCGATATTATATAAGAAGAAAACTGGTTCTCATATGTGCGTGAGGGAGGGACATCTTAACACTTGCCAAAACTATCCATTGGCTGTTATTAAAGCATCCCAAAACAAATGTATTCGTTAAATCACCAAAAATCCTCGAATGTTGACCGTAATGGTTGAAGTAAAACCCCTAGCTTAAACTTTAATCCCAAGATATTGCATGGGGCTTCTTGTCATCATGACCATCCACAAAGCATCTCTACAATCAAATCAGTTTTAGTATGTTATAAGGAGTTTTGTTTGTTGTTGGATTGATGTCTAGGCGAACATTGAAATGCACAATTGAACATAGAACACACATCCTCAATTTCTAATGCTTGTCTAGAAAAGCACAGTTCTGCCTGAAGGTTTTACTTAAAAAATAAAACTTCAACATTAGTTATTGTAACAGCACTTCAATTGTTAAACGTTCCTTTTTAAGGAAGCTCATGGCATGAGAAAAAATACTTAAAGCTTGACATTTTCTTGGAGGTGAAGGCACAACATTGAGGGATTTGACAACAGCACTCCAAACTTTCGTACATTTACGTCAACCGCGATTTGATCAGAATCAAGTTTACTGTAATTAGATCATGTTTATTGGCGTATGATAGGTCAATTTGCACTATGTATCAATACAACTGGGCACTTCGGGATCTTCAGGAAGCTCATGGCATGAGAAAAAATACTTAAAACTGGTCATTCTATTTGAGGTGAAGGGACAACATTGAGGGATTTGACAACAGCACTCCAAACTTTCGTACATTTACCTCAACCGCGATTTGATCAAAATCAAGTTTACTGTAATTAGATCATGTTTATTGGCGTATGATAGGTCAATTTGCACTATGTATCAATACAACTGGGCACTTCGGGATCTTCATACACGCATTGAGGTCCCTGTTGATAAGTCTCAAAATCCTCCAAGCTGATTCCTTTGGAAACAAACACGTCCAAGGCAGTAGAAATCTGTAACATGAGATAAGCATTCACCTCATTCAGTCAACCCAAATATGCAAAATGCCATCATTAAACTTACAACTTCATCGGAAGGCTCAGGATCTCGAGTCAAAAGCCAAGTGTATTCAAACTTAAACTCGTCGAGTAAATCAACGCAAGCATAAACGGCAGACCAGTTCTCGTAATCTGTATCCAAAACCAAATACTGACCAGGGAAGGCTAGAAACCAGGAAGATCCGTAGGATTATTGGAAAGTATCATACTGATTGGAAAGAATAGGACCTACAAAATGGGAAAAGTACAAGAAGTTCTCCGGGGACTTCAGGATTGGGAGCATACGCCGAACCACAAATCTCTCCGAAGAGCCCATTCGGGTAGGTCAGAACGTTGTGGACACTGATGGTCCCGTCTCCAAGATCTCCGTAGGAAGCACGAATGCACGAGGAGTTGTCAGGAGTAAAAAAGTTGGGAATACCTTGGACTTGAAACCAATCTCCAATGTACTGAAATGAATACAGGGCAATAGATAGATACAAATCTTTGATGTACGTTTCGTACGAAAAAGATAAATCATCCGTTTTTATGATTTGAACAAGTTGTGCCACAAATTGCAAAAGTACTCAATTTCTTAAACATTCCTCTCTCAATCACAAACAATTTTGATTCTGTTGCAATTCTTGAAACATGACATTGTAAGGAATTGCCAAGAATTAATAAGGAATAAATACTTGACTTTACTTACCATTACTGCGTTTTAGATATACAACACCAGTCATAAACCACTTGTACAAGATTTAACTCACTTGGGTGGCATCAAAGTCTGGTTTGGTTTCTGGCTTAGGAGGACATGGTCCCGGGCTAATTTTGGCACTAACAGTTGCCAGAAGGCAAGCCACTAAAACTGAGATGGTTAGATTCATTTTGGCTTTGGTTTCAATGCTCTGATCTCCTTGGATCACTGCTGTTGGGACGAAGAGTGAACTAATATTTATATGTGCCTGGAGTGTTGTGTAACATTGTTGTTCAAACAGACCTCACCATCGTTTCGTTCTAACACAGAGCGTCATGGTCAACATTTTGTATAATCAAATGACTAATTAAATGCTCGTATTGATAATGCAAACATTATCTTATCTGCTGGAATTAGATCACAAGGGACTAGTTCGACTTTATCGTTCTAATTTCATAAAGGCTTCTTTTATAATTTGACTCAAAATGAATTTGAGAAGCTCTTTGGTTTTGATTGCTTTGGCCTTGCCAAGTAACCTGGCCTTTCCAAAGCAGGTGAAATCATCTTGTCCGATCGTGGAACCGATGGAAAATTTAGACTTCGATGCCATTTCGGGTCAATGGTTTGCTCAACGGTCAATTGGTACCGAATTCGTGCCAACAGGAACGGGTTGCATCACATCGGATTATCATTTTAAAGGTATTTAGTCGACTTTTCAATCACACTTTTGGATGCGTTCAAGCAGATGGAGACATGAGAGGGCAAAGTTTAGAGTGACGCAATTTAAACGCCATCCAAAGTTCATACTTTCCTAGGTATAAATCACGGTTAAACTCAAAATAATTAAGAATGACATTTAATAAAAACTTCTTTGATTGTGTTTTGACTTTAATCAGTTTTAATCAGCTAGTAAGTCAAAAGGATCTCATTGTAAAACCACAAGGCCCCTGAGACCTTTGAAATAAGCACCACATAATCGCACGATACTCATAACTTTATCAAAATCAATCAATCAATCGGAATCAAAAGAGTGTTAGAAATAGGAAGATGCGCAATCTTTTTTAACCATTTCAGATGGCAAGGTTCTATTTGACTTCCGATCGACATCGAAAAGTGGACAATTGGAACAAGAGTGTGGAAATGCTGTGCCTGCCGCGAACACGACTGCCGATTGGACCTTGAACTTTGAATCGGGCAACGTTGGAAGAAGCGTCATCTTCTCGACTAATTACGTGGATTATGTGGCCTCATACACTTGCGAGGAAAACGGTGATGGGACACTCAAGGAGAGTGGCTATGTTTTAACCAGAGAACCAGAAGGAGCTCAAGCCATGGTAAGCATAACTGCACTGAGCGTGGGTTTTCATTTGACCCAAAATCAGCGTCTTTGTACCACAGGAAAAAGGGGCTCAGATTTTACCAATAGATAGTTAAATTTTAGCAAAAGATGGACATCGGCATAAATGGGTCGTAAACGATTTTACGCTTGCTTCCTCTTTGATACGCGTCTTTTTGGATCCTCTTTCTGCTTTTGAGTCGCCTGAAAGCCTGGCTAAGATCTAGCAGATTTTTGACGTACCACAATTCACCTCTTTAGGTAAAAACGGGGTCAAAAACTTGATCAAAAATTGAAAGGAAAAGTCGACATTGCATTGACAAAGTAAAAATTTCAAATTTTGGTCGTTAGGCTCGATCCGTGTCCTCTTCTAGTATTATTCGAATCGAATGGCGACGCCAGAACACAGAATGGACCCCTAATCACCAAAGTGTAAAAAAATACTTTTTACACAATTATGCACTAATATCCAACGTGACATGTTTCTCGAAACAAAGAGGTTAAAACATATGTTGCACCGCGTTGGAAATATTGATAACCAACTTTATTACCCTCATTTATGATCCATTGATTAAACGCTTTTGCTTTGATGTTAAGTTGAGCTTGAACAATATTTTCATTCATTTCAGATCAACTATGTGGTGCAAATGTTTATTGATCGCGGAGTGGATGTGACAAACCTGGTTTATGTTCGACAATTCGATTGTGACTATCAAAGGCCATCCAATTGCTAAGCCTATTTTCCAGCCCTACCCATTGCACCAGCTGCTATTTGGGAATAAATGAAAATATCAATATCATTGAAGTATGAGATCAGTGAAAGTTTTTACTTTTGCATACGTCTGAATCAGGGAACTGTATTACAAGACGAAGACAATGAGCTCAACATCGTCAATGGTAGAATTTTGACCCTTCAATTCTGTCTCAAAGCACCACGTTCGTGACAGTTCCAGGTTATGGTTAATGGTTTCTTCCGTCAGTGATCTCTGTCAATCAGCGATGGCAAAACTCGATTTTTTTTCTTTTTTTTTTTTTTTTTTTTTTTGCGGACTTCCTTACCGCTACCGGGATTGGAATCCGAGCAGTTCATGACGAGAAGATTATTTATTTTACTTGACTTTTATATATATATATTATTTGATCGACCAACGAATTAGAATTGGCTGATCTGGCTAATCCTTGAATATAAGGTTGATCCGGAATTTGAGTCAAAAACTTGTCCAAGTCTAACTTAAATCTTGCTACTGGATCAACCCCTACATAAACCCTACGAATATTTGAGGGCAGCAAATTGAGCAGATTTTGAAGATATTTCTCCCACCATTTTCTGCCAGGTGGTCAAAAATGGCTTTTAATAATTTCCCATCCAAGTTATATCCCCGTTGGCGGAAATCCACTTTGAAGAAATTTCTGCCACTTTCTGCCACCATTTTTTGCCAACTGGTCAAAACTAGCTTTTGACAATTTCTCATCCCTGCTGTCAATGGTTTTCTGCAAGTTAATCTTCGCCATTGAGAACATTTATCAATTGCGAATACACTGACCATGACCCCACGACGGACCAATTGTATATTTCACCAACAATGAACTCCACCCCCGATAATCTCTAAGCCCCACGAAGAAGGGCTGTAAAAGGCCACACGCAGAAGGGCGACATAAGGCCACACGCAGAAAAGTGGGCCGGACAAGCCCACAAATGGCGTGCCCGGTTTTCCTCAACAAGGGGATGTGCTCGTCCGCAAAAGGCGGTCCTTGGCTTGAACACTTGATGTCCTCAAAGTTCTATAAGTGTAGATACGATGTATGGACGTAAACAGAGGGCAGCAAGCCGGACATGCCGAGTGCTCCATGCTATGTCCCTAAAGACACACCCCTAATCCAATCTACACGGAGGGTTGTATCTTCACGTCCGTTCTATTCAAGATCAAGATTAGGAGGGAGAAAGACAGAGAGATAGAGAGAGAGAGAGAGAGCAATACAGAAAGTGAGAGCAGGACAGCTGCATATGCGCATGTTCATGCAATACAAGTACACACCAACATATTAAGGGTTTCTTGGCAACCTATCATAGTTCATGCTCTAGTGGTTTGGCCTCCCAGAGGATTGAACCAGAAAACAGCTGTTACCACGAGGGTTAATCAAGTATAGATGGGCCTATACATATTTTTTCAGAATCAACACAATTTGAGTTTAAGCGATCCCCATTACTCTAGAACCGATTTGTGATGAATTTTGTTTTATTGTCGTGACCAAGAATTACGTCTTTAGCTTTCTCCACGGTATATGCCGTTAAGTTGAAAATGTTAGACTATCTAGCGGTTCTCATTGGTTCCCGCAATAGCAATCTTCGCCAATGGTAACTCCGCCAGGGCAAACTCCTCAGCCAACGGTGAACTCCGGCATGGTGATCTCCCCCCACATTCAAGTTCGCAAAGGGCGCTTCCCGTCAGTCTTGGAACCTGTCAAATGGAACTCCACCAGCCATAGGATCCACCCAAATGGAAATCCGTGGGACGAGAGGTGGTGTAGTCTGTAGCGCAGTTTCCCAGTATGAGAGAGGGTCCCGGTTCGATTCTCCTCTAAAACTATGTATGATTAACTCCTCCACATTGAAGTCCGTCAACTCCTCCGATAAGTAAAACCGTCAAATGTAACTTCGCCTGGAGTGCAACGTGCACTTTCAGCAAATTGATTGGAACTTGTTGAGCAGATAAACCCCCTCCGTTCTAAGCAAGTAAAAAGTTTGGTGGCTCAGTTTGATGGCGTTCAATAACCCCATTCGATTTGCGAGGCAAGCACACTTAGATTGATGCTAACTTCCATACTCTTATTATTACTATTCCCTCAAGGAAGTGTCCTCGGCCCAACAATGTTCCTCATCTTTATTTCTGATCTTCAGGTTGAAGATCCAGTGCACCTCATAAAATTTGCAGACGACACGAAGATCTTTTGCAAAATTTCCGACCCATTTGACCATAGGAGACTGCAGTGTGGACTGGATTCCATCACTGATTGGGCTGGTGTAATTGGGATGGAATTTAATATTAAAAAGAGTAAGACTCTCAGATTTGGGCGTGATGATGCTGGTTCATCGTATCAACTCAAAGGTCATTCTCTCGACGGGGTGGAATCCGAAAGGGACCTCGGAGTGATAGTGGATCCTGAACTAAAGTTCAGCAAGCATTGCGCGTCAATAGCTGGAAAGGCGAATCAAGTTTTGCGATTTCTAAAGCCGCACTTTGAAACGAAGGATCCAACAGTACTAACAAAGATATTCATAACCTACGTTAGACCAATCCTCGAATATGCCTCAAAGGTATGGTCGCCCCGCCTCGCTAAAGACATCACATTGATGGAATCAGTGCAGCGACGGTTCACAAGAATGATCCCTTCACTGAATAGCCTGATCTATCCAGAGCGACTGGAAACATTAGGCCTAGAACCACTAAGAGTGAGAAGAGATCGATTTGATGTCATCTTGGTGCATAAAATCATCCATGGAATCACCGATCTCTGCCTTCCCAAGGGGCAGGAGCCGTTCATTTTCGTAAGAAATTTCACTGAGCACCCAACTCGGAGCTCTGCAAATGGTGATTTAAGGATTCCCTATTGCAGGCTTCAATCCCGTCAGAACTCTTTCTTGGTGAGAGGGGCAACCCTGTGGAATAAGCTACCCCAAGATGTGAGAAATATGCGGGAGGTAGTGAACTTTAAACGGGCATTGAAACGCCATTCGATACCTTAATCCCCTAGTGAAACCACCACTTACAGAAAATGTCCTTTATTACCCGCCCTGTACTAAAAACTTTGGCTGTGCTTTTATTACCACTTTCCTTTTTGTTTTTATAATCATTTGGCATCCGCAATAACCCATACTCTAATTATACACCACAAGGTGTCCAAGAGTGGTTTGTACAATAAACAATAAACAATAATCAATTCCAGGAATTAAAGGCTTTTGTTGGAAATATTTGCCCACCTTTTTCAAGATTGGTCTGTTGCTTCTGAATTTGCTTCATGCAAAATTGCTGATTATTTCGGTTTGCTCATAATACGATTTAAATTGCTTGTTTTAGTGGTCCAAGGAGTAATTAGACCTCGGAAAATTGAGAGAAAAATCACCAAATGTTCACGACTAGCTTATTGAATACGCAGTTTTTTGACGCTACGATAATGAAAGTTTTTTGAGCCACGTTGCAAATGCAATCCACTAAATTTGGATGATAAAAAACAGAAAAAAAAATTCCTGATGAAAACAGGAGGCACTGATCACATCACTTCAATTTCTTTTTTGGAGTGGTCAAAAACAATTGAAGAATCAAATAGCATTCCTACTTAGTTCTCAAATTGAAAACAAGATCTTTTTTTGCGGACTTCCTTACTGCTACCTGAAATCTGCTTCCCAGCAGTTCCAGATGAAAAGAGTATTCATTTTACTTAACTTTATATTCATATAGTATCTGATCCACCAACGAATGGGAGTTGGCAGGGCTAGCTAGCCCTTGAAAAAAGGATTAATCAGGAACTTTGCTCAAAAACTTGTCCAAGTCTGACTCACAAGATGCTCCTAGATCAACATCTTCATACTCCCTACGAATATTGGAAGGAAGCACATGAAACAATGAAGCAGCCCAAGAAAGAAGAGAGGCGGACTTTATTGTTCTAACTAGCCTGGATTTGCGGGGGCTGAGTCACTAAACATTGATTCACTTCGAAAAGTACACTTTTACATAAAAAAATTTTTTTGTTGTATATTGTCCTTCCCTAGAACGGGGAAAGTGTACCGCTCCCAGTGATTTGTTTGGGCCAGAAATATGAATTCGCAAGGAATCAAGAGTCCCGTGATTTTTCAATTAATCGAGTTTCGGATTGCTAGTGTCAAAGACACTGCTTAAGTCATATTCATTGCCAACTTTACTCTTCAATTTTAGCAATAAGAGCCAAAACAGTTGGAAAAACTGGTCACGAAATCATAGTTAGCACAAACAAGACGAAATTTCTCCCCGACATGTTTAGGTAGTTTGTCGCAAACTTGGTCAAGAAAAACCTGAAACTTAAATTTCTTGACGCTCCCCAGTCTCCTTTAATGTACGTGATTTCAGTCAGAAAATAAACTTCTCTTGTGTTAGCTCATTACTACAAGCATACAAGAGTTATTTTTTTGTAAGAATATTCAACGTTTTTCATTTTGGGCATCTGATCTAACAGTTTAAAGATTCCGCGAAAACTTGTGGATTTCTCATTTTTACATTATCGATGGATGATGATGACTTATAACTCTATGCAAAAATAGAACTGAAAATTGACATTTGATGATCCAAGAGCGTCCAAACTTTTAATGGGTAGATTTATGAACCCCTACAAATGATACATCTTGGACACGCTGTAGTCAGGGCCGTGTTACCAGGTCTCAGGACTTCAAACATACCAGATGACCTCTCAAAATATGCCAGAATACTTGCGGGAGAGAAATAACCAAAAACATTTTACAATTGCTGTTTAAATTTTTAAGTATGTAGACGTTGATCCAGTAGCAGGATTTAAGTCCGACTTGCACAAGTTTTTGACTAAGATTCCTGATCAAACCTATGTTCAAGGGCTAGCCAGATCCGCCAACTCTAATTCGTTAGTCGATTAACTAATATATAAAAATAAAAGTGAAGTAAAATAAGTTTCTCGATTTGAACACCTGGATATTCCATTCCCAGTAGTGTTAAGGACGTCCGCAAAAAAAATGCTTCAGGAGGAAAAGGCAGTAATCAGTAGCCAGTCCGAAAATATGTAAATATAAATGTACAAAAATTTTTCAAAGTTCATCAAAATTTTAAGACAAGTCAACATTGTTGTTTAATTGAGAAAATGCCACATTATAATGCAATTAACTTGAATCGAAATGTTCTAATCCTTACTTTGGACATTTGGACAGTTTAACCTAGGATTTCGTGCTTTTTCTTTTTACGTGTCGTGGGTTCAAACCCCGGGCTCCTTTTTGAGAAAGGTCAGGCAGGAAATTGGAACGAAGGACCTCTCTCATGCAAGGAAACTGCGTAAACCACAACGCCACTTCTCCTCCACGGCTGTAACACTCTCTGGCAAAGAGCCAGAATTTCCTAGAAAACATACCACATCTGTAAATCATAACATTAAAATTTCAATGCCATATTCCAGGTTTGGATATAACTAGATACTCCGAAAAAAGTTGATTAAATTGTTGAATATCTATTTCAAAGAAATTTTCAGTTTGGCAAATTTGTAAATATTCTGGTGCTATTTCCCAAATTCCACCTTTTAACAATTTTGGATTCAAATAACAAAAAAAGGACACAAATCTTTTGAACCCAAGAACATGAATGATGCATCTTGACATAAATCTTGCATTTTAATACTTAGAGGAGTCATTTGATTTGTATCTTTTGGTCTGGAAAATTCAGGTCTGCCTCCATGGCATCCAGTGTCGCATTTTTTGTTGCAACCCTGATCTTAACCCGTTGAAAAACTTAAATGCCATTGATCTAGTTCTTATGATTGAACTATTGCTGCATTTATCCTAATCTTATCCAATCTTAAAAAAAACGTTTATTCAGGAAGACGTTTGCTACGCAGATCGAGGGTCAAAATAGGAAAACCATTCTTCCTCAAAAGGTTAAACTAGATCATGCTTAGAACTGCATGACTCAAAGTAGATAACTGTTCTATTTGATTGGCTAACCAGGCTGTCATATATACCTTATTCCTAGAGAAAACATTTCCAAGAGCCCTTAATAAGTCCTCAAAATAATGATAACAGAGTCTTCATGGTTCATGGCACTTAAAATTTAGACCCTTGGGAAGAGGACATAGCTTAAGAAGTCGAAATAATGGCCTAAATTTAGATTACAGACATAGATTTGAGATTTCAAGACAGAGTATGGTCTGAGTTCCATATTGATATAAAGGGGAGAAAGAATAATCAATTTAACATGTCCTCTTTTCAACGCAATTGGCCCTTTTACTTCAGTAATAGTAGATAGGATAGTCTGATAAGGTAAGGTAGTGGCCCTGGGTTAAGGCATCGTAAACTAAATTGCATCTTAAAACCGTTTTGGCTCAATTGAAAGGCATAAAAGTGAGCGGTGGACAGAGGCTTAATTTTCATGCCTTTTGTTACAGATTCTTGGTAAAAATCCATAAACAACCATTTACGATAGATCATGATCAAATCTTTTTACTTTTTCTTAAATATTTGGGCTATTCTTAAACACGGTTGAAAATATCTTACCATTTCGTAAGTAAATATTAGTTAAATTAAGAAATTGCTTTAAGAATTATACAAACTATATGTCACAACTAAATTGTAAATATTTGTGGAGTCTCTATACAGATTTAACAAAAATATTTGGTTACTTTATTCTTTGTGTAGACAAGACAATGGCATAATCCCATAATTTAATTGAACTTATAGAACAACAATTTAAGCATATAATGGTTGCCTTAGACGCAAAGATGTAGAGGGCAAAAATAGACATCTAAGGGAAATATTGCACTTCCATTAAGCATGGCAAGGCAACCAGAAGGGACATTTTTGAAGTTTTAAAGGCCTAGCGGTTAGACTCCCAGAATACGCCAGAAATCATGTCAGAGTGGAAAAATATGCCAAATTTGTCTTTTTCGTGCCAGATGGTTCCCAAATATGCCAGATGGACACTTTTGGTTTCCTAGCAGTGCCGGTCAGGGCTATCTTTCAACTGAACTCTGCTTCATACCAGGACATCGCAATGAAGCTTCAGACCTATTTCTAGAGCATTTTTTCTGGCAATTTGATTATTTAAAGACGCTGTGTGAGGCTTGAAACACTTCAATATGAGAGCTGCCACGTTGTTCACCAATTCTTTCTAAGGTCTATGGTGAAATTGAAAAATGACCAGAGGCACTTAAAATGGCAGGCCTTAAACACCAGCCGATGCCTTTTATCTTCCTTGCTACGTTTACTACGACACTCAGGGTGGCCAAAATGATTCTCGTTAACCTACAGTTGGACTAGCTTTATGGTGAACAAAACGTACTGACTTTAAACCATTATCTACTCAGAACTCCCGTTCAAAAATTAACCGAAGCCAGAATATACCGTTTTCACATTCCATAGAACTATGTGTGGACTTTTAAACCATTAATGAATCTACGTATCGGTTTTACCGCCCGTTCTGTTGGCAGTGTTGTTGGCCGAATCGCCGTCTCCGCAGAGTCGCCACATATGACGTTTTTGCAGCAATATTGCGCTTTTTATCTCTAGGTGTGCAGGTTTCCAAAATCATATTCGTCCATTTTCCAAAGATAGGTTGAACAAAATCTAACATCTAGTCGGCTAAGTTACTACCAAGTACAGAATGTTATGGATAGCTTATTTTTAATACTTCAATATTTCGACCATTTCCGTTACTAAGTAAAAGAAGTTTATGTCAATGAAATCAAGAGCCTTATTTACACAGTATCTTTTGGTAAAATAAAAAAATGAAGATACTGGAACCAGCTAACTTTGATGAAAAACATCAAAGAAAAGGGGAAATAAGCTTTGACGAGCCCCAGTTGGATCATTGAGTCCACTTAAGAGTATTTGCCTAGCTTAAGTGGTGGCAAAAAGCAAAAAACATGTTTTAGAAAATTATCGTTAGGTCGAGTAAAAACATCTCATTGCGGCCTTGAGAGGAAGCACGACATGCTTGGTTTTCCACTCATCCAAAAGATTGATTAAATGAGTCTTTGAAGAGCATAAAGCCTCGACTTTCCCGCACACCAGATTTCCTCTCAACACCCAAATGTTTTTTTTTTTTCAAATCTTTATTGCGAGACTATTTCTCATTGGATCAGGATATTTTTTATTTTACAATATTATTATACAATTGGTCTTGTCCCGTTCGGGGTTCCAGGTGCGCCATTCGAGGCGTGATGATCCATGAAAGCGGGGGGGGGGAGACCTAGGATTGAACCTATGAACGAGGCATAGCTCGGTCGCGCGTTAACCAACTGCGCTACGACCATCACCCAACTCACCCAACTTATCATCACTGGTCTGGCGCTTTTTGCACGAACCAGATGGGAGACACTATGTCTGTTTGAGTGTAGCAAGGCCTTCATCATCAACACATATTTCTCGTACACTTGGACTTGAGACTCGGTTCAGAGCACTGAAAGCGACTGAGAGTGCATGTGCTGAAGTGCTCAAATTCCTTGAAAATCAATTGTGCTTCATTGATACTATCATTGTTCACTTCCTCTGAGACCTCAAAGCAATGTCGGAACCGACTCCAACCGAGGAGACAATGGCAAATAGTGATTCAGGGTGGATGTAAGGCATCTATCTCACTTTGATTTTAAGTCACACCAAAGACTCTGTTGCAGATGAAGAGGGAATAAAAACGAATTTGGATTTTACGTCTCATAGAGTCTAAATAATCGAGTTCAAATTTCCGGTTTTCGCCAGTTTGGGAGTTTTCTCTTGCTCATAAAACAAGGTCGTATTGTCAAAACTGTCGTAAAACCGCGGGTTTTTAAACGGAAATGTGTTATGAACGAGGTGTCACAATAATTAGAGAATAACATTAGTTCAATCCTTTGGCAAGCGAAGAGTCAAATTTTAAGATCTTCACCCCTTAAATTTTAAGGTTGATATTCAAGGAGAAAAAGGATTCTGAAAATAGTTTTTCTGCTATTGCAGACCTCATGCAGGAGAAACGGTGTATGCCGACCCAATAATTTACCAATTCTGTTCTGAAGCAAGACTGTCATTATTTTTTTGCATCAATGGAACTTGAAATCCTTCTTTCTTAAATTGTTATCTTTCATGATTTTTTTTATGCCTAATCATCTTTCATGCAATTTTTCGACTAAAAACGTGAGTAAGAGTCGAAAAATTCATGTCTATTTCAACATCATTTTTTAACGAATATTTAGCCTTTCTCCTACATGTTTGATGTGGAGCTATTCATAATCTGTGGCCAATGGAATCAATGAATATCTTTGGTGACCCAAAATGTGTGATGATCAAATGATTTGATCCCATTGTACTTGATTGCGTTGCCAAGTTCCAAGTTCTTGAGTATCAGTTTCTTTGCATGTCAAAATTATAATTGGATATCCGATGTCGTTACCATTGAACGTACGTGTTTTTATTGGAATCAATGTGAACCGATTGTGGCAGGAGAAACAATGCAGACAAAATGTAAAGACAACCTTGTGCCATCGAAAAGAATGTTTTAAAAATGTAACTATTATTGCTTCGTTTAATGGAATACACAGTAGTATCTGTGAGTAGTTAGTGACATTAAATATTCCACGTGCAAAGATTTATTTCAAAAACATTATTTTATTCTCAAACCCCCCAAAAATTGAAAGAAATGGAGGATTGTTAGTTGTGTGTGATTAGTTTTAAAATATTGTATTATTCATTGTAATTGGGCAAGTTCTGGATAAATATATGCTTTTTACTATCAAAAACTGCAAAGAAGATATTTAGGGAAAAGGAGGAATTGGAAGGCAGCATAAAAAATTCGCAAAATTACTCTGGATTGGGCGTTAAAACTTTATCTAGCCTGTTAAGAGTACCCCAACGAGTTTCATCATACTCATTGTCTCGCTTAATGACAATAGTATTCTCCTTTCTTCAATCATCTTTTGTACATGACATATAGTTCGATTTGATTCGACCAAAAGAACGAAGGTTTTAAATCAATGTTGAAAATCTGGCTGGAAAGTCAAACGCTTCAGAATTCACCCCACGTTGTTGATCCAGATGATAATTTGTACGTCTTATCGGCATTTGTGGAGTATACCTACATAGATGGAAACAGAGATTGGCATAACCGACAACTCATTCTTACGAAAGGACATCAACGGTTTTTGCTTTGTTTGGGAATTTGCTTCCAAGAATCAAATGCCGTTGCAGAAAATGCAACTCCGGTGTTTGTTTAGCCACTCCAAACCAATGCACTAAGGAGATTTTGAAAAAAAATGTAGGTTTTCCTACACTGGCTGTGTTTACCGCTCCTATCAGAGCGGTCCCAAATTCGCTTTCCATTCCCCTTGTTCTCGTAAAACATTTTGGTGCTAAGGTAGACTGAAAATGTTGAGCAAAACGTAAAAACAATGGAGGGATGTGATAGGGATTGTGCTAAGCCAGAGGCTATTGGTATCAGCCTTTACAACAGATCTTACCCTTCTCTTTTAGGTCATGGTTTACAGCGGAATTAACCGGATCTCCTGTGAATTGTATCCTCCTGGTGGCCATCGTCTATCTTCTGTACAAAATTTTCAAATCTGATGAAGGTGACTTTTATATTTAGTGCGTTAAGTGTCAAAGGAGCCATCTAACATCAGAACACTTGTTCTCGTCCATTAAACTGACTCACCGGAGTTCTTTCCCTCGTCTTTCCTTTCATTAGTAAGATACTTTTTGCGTGCAAATTGGAAAATTCTGCTGAAAGCCATGATTGCAACTCCATGCAGATACTGCAAGTGGGGGTTAACACGTTAATTGTTAATGATTGATCTTAGCATTTCGTTAAGACAGGACGGGCTTGCTTTTTTCTTAGAATAACACTAATTAACTTAGGTATCTGAACATCCTTCTCGCTTCTGGAACTGTAGTACCCAACACTTCATTCTCATTTGACGTTATATTTATTTTCGTGCAATATCTGATCCACCAACGAATTAGAGTTGACGGATCTGTCTAGCCCTTGAATATGTAGGATTGATGGGGAATTTTGTTCAAGAACTTGTGCAAATCTGGCTTAAAGGATGCTACTGGATCAACACTAACGTATCCCCTTCGATATTTAAGGGCAGCAAATTGAACTATGAAAGGAGCTCTAAAAAGATGAGAAGTGAACTTCATCCTTCGAACTAACCGAGATTCTCATGGGCTTGAAGATGCTTTCAAAAAGCACGTTTAGTCTCAAGGGTCACAACAATTGACACCCTAAAAACCTGGGTTGAGGCAAACCTTAAAGATAGTCCTTAAAACTTTCGGGATCCAATACAGTTCGTACTTTCTATGAAAACTATTCAGTCCCAACTTTTCTAATCTATCCCAACATTCCAACAAAACCACCTTCGGACTTGATCGACTTTTCGCAATCATGATGCACTCACGGGAGCTCAAATCTACGACTGTAGAGTGGTCATTGGCGTTAGAGGCCAATAACCAAATTTCAATCCATTATCAAACGTGAATTCGCAAAGCAATTCACTCCCGCTCAAGGCCGGTTTTAAGGCGTGTATTTCAGAGCAATGAATCAACTTGCCAACAACCATTAGCTTTATCATTAGATTTAGGGTTGCCTGGTAAATGTATAATGGCGAGTGTTCTCAACCTAAAAGTGGGAAGATTGATTTCCTCACCAAGGAATTTTTTTTTCATTGAGAAGTCCCAAGAATCGACACCCTTACTCTCTGATGATAACGGCATTCCGTTGTAATTCGTTTTTTACCCTTATTCCAGTACCGCTTCATCTCCCAGTCCGCGGACTTCCATCCAATTGAACCTCCGTCCTCCCATGAAAAAAGGGATTTCACTCTGAAGGAACTCAAGGAATTGGGCGATGGAACATCCGGGGAAGGTCGCATCCTCGTGGCCGTTAACGGCAAGGTCTACGATGTCACAAAGGGCAAGCGATTTTATGGCCCAGGTAACCAATTCTAGCCTCCTCAGTAGCGTCATAGAGCCCTCTCAGACATTTTTATACACGCCCTTTAAGGTGGTCCTACTCGGGTTTCGCTGGTCGAGATGCCTCTCGTGGATTGGACCTTCTCTGTAAGTGCCATTAATGAAGAATACGACGATCTGTCGGATCTAAAAACCTCGAAATGGAACAAGTTCGTGAGTGGGAGCTCCAGTTCAGTGAAAAATACACATATGTTGGGAAATTGCTGAAACCGGCGAGCAGCCCACCAGTTATTCGACGAGGAAGATGATGACGACGACGACATTGAGGAGATTCCTCGCCATGATGATGTCAACAAAAAAGACCTATAAAGCGGAGGTTTGGTTTCAGCAGCTCTCGTATCTATTCTTCACGCCATAATCCGATCAGATTGATTCAACAACAATAAATAACCTAAACTTCTGGGGCGTGAAGACTCCATTTTGACCGTTGATGTGGCATACCGTCCTTCTCCGTATTGGTACAGGAATGGTCATCCGGTTGAATGACAAATATGTTTTCATCACATCACTTGGAAACGATTATGCTATTATGACGTGTCATGTGATTGCCAAAATTAAAAGAAATGTTCTCTTAGTCTCGATTACAAGTTATCGGACAGCTATAAAGTCATTAAGGAGATAAATTACTTAGCGGACTCCAACGTTTCTTGCAGGTTAAAGCGCTTCATTTGTTTTTGGTCTTACGTTTTTACATCGAGAAAAGTCAACTTGATTGTAACAAGACAAATTCGAACAGAAAAGGCATCAAATGAATGAATAATTAGGCCGGGGTTAAAACCAAAGGAGGTCCAAAAAATAGATTAAGAGTAGTCTTCCAAGCTGAAAGAAAGCTCCAGAAGTATATGATTTCTTGCTTGTGCCACTCCAACATCTTGGTTTAGTTGGATCAATCGGAGTGCAGATTTGGGATCACAGTTAGTGATGGGCGAGTCTGCGAACTCGTGTTCAAGTGCAATCGAGTCTCTTACTCGTTTTGGGGGGAAATTGCTGGACCTCTAGTCCTTTAAAAGGACTCGAATAGTCTGACTCGTCAAAAGCAATATTCATTTTATTGCTTTAAAATTTTGTCAAAAAACGGGCTTTTCTCTCGTCATGAATTGCAACAAAGCAAACCCTTGAATAATGCCTTCAATGGCCTTGTTTGAGTTGGTAAATAGGTACAACACGAGCTTTTTTTTGTTTGACTTTAGAAAAGTAAAAAGGCTCGAGGTTTTTGCCGAACTCGGGTCCGATAAAAGATTTAAAAAACTGAAGGACTTGTCCCAACTCTAATTTGAATATCAAAACCTTGTAAACCTTTGATATTTTTCAGTCTCAAAATTATGATTTTTTTGGGGGCTTGGTTTTTCATGGGCTTTTCTAACCGCTGGAGAATGTAATCCCAGAACTATTGAAATGAAAGGTTATGATTCGTCTATTTATTACCTCTACCAACGAATTTTGAGTTGCCAGACCGAACTAGCCCTTGAATGTAGGGTTGATCTGGTATGCTATCCAAAATTTGACCAAGTCTGACTTGAAAGATGCTACTGGATCAACAAGGCCTACGTATTCCTAGCATATTAGACGGAAGCAAATTAAACAATAAAGGAGCCCGAGAAAGAAGAGATGTGGACGTCATTTTTCGAACTAGCCTGGATTCTCGAGGGCTTGAAGGTGCTCTGAATACGCACATTAAGGCGCTACGGTCACTAGAATTGACCCTAAATCCTAGGTTGGGACAAAGCTCATGAATGCTTTGAAAACGTTCATTGTCCTTTACTTTCTTACTTGTCTGACGGAAGACAGTGTGTGGACTGGAATGGCACTAAGTCCGGGTTCAGTTGTGTGAAATTTGAGGTGCAGCAGGGTTCAATCTTGGGCCCATCCTTGATTTGGTCCTGGTTGCCGACATGCCTGATTGTGTTGGCTCAGTGGGGCGAGACCCGTGAAATGTTGATGACACCGCCATCTGGGCACTTGTAAGTATCCTCAATCCGCACAAGTCCTCCTGAATCAGCGGGCGGAGGCCTTTACCCACTTTGCCAATCGTAACGGCCTTGTCCTTAAGCAGCAAAGACAAAACTTATGGTTGGCGCCGCATCAAGCCCAAGGTGCGTGATGCCTTTACGTTGGAA
>NC_081442.1:2774893-2775594 GCF_007210705.1 Tigriopus californicus
CCAATACAGTTCGTACTTTCTATGAAAACTATTCAGTCCCAACTTTTCTAATCTATCCCAACATTCCAACAAAACCACCTTCGGACTTGATCGACTTTTCGCAATCATGATGCACTCACGGGAGCTCAAATCTACGACTGTAGAGTGGTCATTGGCGTTAGAGGCCAATAACCAAATTTCAATCCATTATCAAACGTGAATTCGCAAAGCAATTCACTCCCGCTCAAGGCCGGTTTTAAGGCGTGTATTTCAGAGCAATGAATCAACTTGCCAACAACCATTAGCTTTATCATTAGATTTAGGGTTGCCTGGTAAATGTATAATGGCGAGTGTTCTCAACCTAAAAGTGGGAAGATTGATTTCCTCACCAAGGAATTTTTTTTTCATTGAGAAGTCCCAAGAATCGACACCCTTACTCTCTGATGATAACGGCATTCCGTTGTAATTCGTTTTTTACCCTTATTCCAGTACCCGGACCTTCCACTCCAATTGAACCTCCCGTCCCTCCCATGAAAAAACGGGATTTCACTCTGAAGGAACTCAAGGAATTGGGCGATGGAACATCCGGGGAAGGTCGCATCCTCGTGGCCGTTAACGGCAAGGTCTACGATGTCACAAAGGGCAAGCGATTTTATGGCCCAGGTAACCAATTCTAGACTTCCTGAATAGCGTCTTAGAGCCCTCTCAGACATTTTTATACA
>NC_081442.1:2775630-2776182 GCF_007210705.1 Tigriopus californicus
AATGATTGATCTTAGCATTTCGTTAAGACAGGACGGGCTTGCTTTTTTCTTAGAATAACACTAATTAACTTAGGTATCTGAACATCCTTCTCGCTTCTGGAACTGTAGTACCCAACACTTCATTCTCATTTGACGTTATATTTATTTTCGTGCAATATCTGATCCACCAACGAATTAGAGTTGACGGATCTGTCTAGCCCTTGAATATGTAGGATTGATGGGGAATTTTGTTCAAGAACTTGTGCAAATCTGGCTTAAAGGATGCTACTGGATCAACACTAACGTATCCCCTTCGATATTTAAGGGCAGCAAATTGAACTATGAAAGGAGCTCTAAAAAGATGAGAAGTGAACTTCATCCTTCGAACTAACCGAGATTCTCATGGGCTTGAAGATGCTTTCAAAAAGCACGTTTAGTCTCAAGGGTCACAACAATTGACACCCTAAAAACCTGGGTTGAGGCAAACCTTAAAGATAGTCCTTAAAACTTTCGGGATCCAATACAGTTCGTACTTTCTATGAAAACTATTCAGTCCCAACTTTTCTAATCTAT
>NC_081442.1:2776217-2805698 GCF_007210705.1 Tigriopus californicus
CAGCGGAATTAACCGGATCTCCTGTGAATTGTATCCTCCTGGTGGCCATCGTCTATCTTCTGTACAAAATTTTCAAATCTGATGAAGGTGACTTTTATATTTAGTGCGTTAAGTGTCAAAGGAGCCATCTAACATCAGAACACTTGTTCTCGTCCATTAAACTGACTCACCGGAGTTCTTTCCCTCGTCTTTCCTTTCATTAGTAAGATACTTTTTGCGTGCAAATTGGAAAATTCTGCTGAAATTGGGAACAAAGAGTGTGGAAATGCCGTGCCTCGCCGCGAACACCCACTGCCGATTGGACCTTTGAACTTGAAATCGGGCAACGTTGGAAGAAGCGTCATCTTCTCGACTGATTACCGTGGATTATGTCCGCCTCATAACCACGTGTGAGGGAAAACCGTGATGGGAACACTCAAAAGGAGAGTGGCTATGTTTTAACAGAGAAACAAGAAGGAGCTCAAGGCCATGGTAAGCATAAATGCACTGAGAGTGGGTTTTATTTGACCCAAAATCAGCGTCCTTGTACCACAGGGAAAAAAAGGGGTCAGATTTTTACCAATAGATTAGTTAAATTTTTAGCAAAAGATAGACATCGCATAAATGGTTCGTAAAACGATTTTGCGCTTGCTTCCTCTTTGATACTCGTCCTTTTTGGACTCCTCTTTCTACTTTTGGAGTTTCGCATGAAAAGCCTGGCTAAGATTAGCTGTTTTTTGACGTACCACAGTTCACCCTTAGGTCAAACGGGTCAGAAAAATTTGCTCATTAAAATTGAAAAGAAAAGTCGGCATTACAAAAAAAAAAAAATGACAAGTTAAAACTTGATTGTTAAGGTTCAGCTAACAATAGTTTCGTTTTTTTCAGGAATCAGACTATGTGGTTTGCAAAATGTTTATTTGATCGCGGGAGTGATTGACAAACCTGGTTTATGTTCGACAATTCGTTGTGACTATCCAAGGCCATCCAATTTTGCAAGCCTAATTTTTCCCAGCCCTGCCCATTGCACCGGTTGCCATTTTGGAATAAATGACAATACCAATATCATTTGAAGTCTAAGATTAGTTGAAAGTTTTACTTTGCTATACGTTGAATCAGGAACTGTATTACAAGACTAAGGACCAATGAGCTCAAGGCCGTCCCAATTGTAAATTTTTGGACCCTTCAATTCCGTCTTGCAAAGCACTACATTTCGTGGCAGTTTCCAGTTATGGTTAATTGTTTCTTCCCAAGTGATCTCTGTCACTCAGCGATGGCCAAAACTCCGGGTTTTGAAAGGAATTTCTCCCACCCATTTTCCGCCAGGTGGTCCAAAAATGGCTTTTAATAAATTTTCCATCAAGTTATATCCCGCTTTGAAGAATTTCGCCCTTTCTGCCACCTGGTCAAAAGAAGATTGAAGATTTCTCATCCCTGCTCTCAATGGTTTTGTGCACAGTTAATCCTTTCGCATTGAGAACAATTATCAAATTGCGAAAACACTTGACAATGACCCCACAATGGACCAATTGTAAATTCCGCCAACAATGAGCTCCCAATTTCCGATAATCTCTAGTCCTTGGGGCTGGTCTGGACTCGAGTCCGAGTGTACTCAGGGTCTTGGTTAATAGATCTTGGAGAGATTTGGCCGGACTTGGAGGTCCGGAATCAATCTAAAAAAGTATTCATGTTTTCTTAGAATTTTGCAAAAGACGAATCATTTTGCCTGACTTCGAGTCTTAAAAGGTTAAAGATCAAAGGACTCACCTCACCACATTGTCGTCTTCAATGTTTTAGCACATTTGGACGGACGTCCATTGGCATAATTCACCAACAGCGATAGGATCATTTTGTTCAGTTATAACTCTCATTCCATGTCAAATAAGTTATGTACTCCTTATTCTGAACGGCCAGATGCCGATGATAGTTAGGAGGGGGGGACCACGAGAACAAAGCTTTTCGGAGACTGATGTTGCCCACAGTTTCAATCTTTTTTGCATGTTAGCGCCAGCTTCAAGGACGGCAATATTGTCAAGTTTGTGCAAAGTGAATTTTACTCTTCCGTTTGCTCTTCTGTTCATTGGGGCACGTTATCACTCCTTGACTCTTTTTCACCAAGTGGCATCAAGCCCACGGGTTTGGCATTTGGAAGGGGGTAGTTGCAGGAAGTGCTCCTGTGCTTGAAGAATATTCCTGGGTAGCAATCTTGCAAACATCGATCAGGAACAACTTCTTCACCGTTCTCAATTGCATTGGGACACCGTGCAAGGCTTGCCGCAGCCTTGATACAACCTTTTGGAAGCACCTCACACACATCATTGCAAGTCGTTGGTTTCCAAGCCTTGAACTATCTTTCCAGTCATCCTTTTTCCGTAACAACCTAACGTCATTTTGAAGTATCCCGTGGGCGCTCAAACTCAGGTGAACCTGCATGGAACTTTGTTAGGTTTGGACAGGGTCGGTCTCTAATCCCAAATTGTGTTGGACGAGTAGGCATGCTCGCAAATAAAAGGCACAGAACAACTGAAATGGTTGCTGAGCCTTGATCGTAGTTGCCTGAAGCCCACCATCGATGAGTAATCAGCATCTTCCGAAGATTGGTAAGAGAAAGTCAAATTTGGGAAAGCTTTTGCAATTGACGCGGCAGCTGAGCATAATCCATTAGGAAGCCTTGGATGGTCGACCTTATATCAGAAATGACGAAATCGCCCGACCAAACCGCATTGGTGGAGTGCGTTCCCGTCTTGATAACGGCCCCATAATTCGTTTGACACGGTCCAGGCACAAAAGACAGACCACTTCTCGGGTTCTTAGTGTGTTTTTTCCATGACTTTTTCAAGTATTTCAAAACTTTCTCCCATTTGTTAACAAATGCTTCAACACGCGAGATTTCAACAATCTTGGATGGATAAGCACCTCTTTGTTTACATATAAATTAAGTGACAAAAGAAGAAGGAAAAAACTAAAGCCCATATGTTTGAATTTCATATCATAAAGTGCCTGGTTTAATCATTTTCGGTAGGCAAATGGGTTAATTACTCCACGGTGAAGCATAATATGTATGAATCCATACCAGTTAGATGCCCACAGGCGAATAATCTTCACCATATTAAAATGTTGGACGGAAAACCCGAAGCTGCGGAAACTTATCCTTTGCTTTATGCTTTCTTTTTTAGTCACCCTGGAAAAAGATCTAGGCTTCCTGTTTTAAATTGAACATTCAGACAATATATCTTACCATAGAAAAAAGTCCATATTTTTCGATCGTGGGTTAACTCATATTTTTACATGTGTCCCTCCTAGATACTCTGTTCTATTGAGATTGCGTATTGCTTTTCGTTGTAAGCACATATTACCTGCAAACAACAGCCTGACTAGGTGTGTTGGGCCAGAAATTGAATTCGCAAGGTGATTTGTTAATCATTATTCGAGTTTTCGGATTGCTAGTATCAAAGCACATTGCTTAAGTTTATAGTTAGTGCCAACTGTACTCTTTCAATTTTTAGCAATAAGAGCCAAAATAGTTTCCAAAAAAGTGGTCACGAAATCATAGTTAGCACCAAACAAGACTTAAAATTTCTCCCCGAAATGTTTTAAGGAGTTTGTCGCAAACTTGGTCAAGAAAAACCTGAAACGTGATTTCCAGTCAGAAAAGACACTTTCTCTTGTGGTTAAGCTCATTACTTGCAAACATACAAAAAGTTATTATTTTGTAAGAATATTCAACGTTTTTCATTTTGGCATCTTTTGATTCTAACAGTTAAAGATTTCGCGAAAACTTGTGGATTTCTCATTTTTACATTATCGCATGGATGATAAACTTATAACTTCTAGGCAAAAACAGAAACTGAAAGTTTACACATTTGATGATCCAAGAGACGTCCCAAAACTTTTAATCCGGTAGATTTATGAACCCCTTCAAATGAGACATTTTTGACACGCTGTTAGGTCAGGGCCAGTGCTGGCGGTTGGATGCCAGCTCTCAGGACTTCGAACATTTACCAGATGACCTCTCAAAAGTGCCTAGATAATGCTAGAACATATCAGAGAGAAAAAAGAATACTAGCGGGAGAGAAAACAACCAAAAAACCATCCACATTTGCTGTTTTCAAAATTTTCCAATCTGCTGCCCTCAAATATTCGTAGGGCGTATGTAGACGTTGATCTCAGTAGCAGGATTTAAGTCAGACTTGACAAGTTCTTTGACTAATATTCCTGATCAAACCTCATGTCTCAAGGGGCTAGCCAGATTCTGCCAACTCTAAATCGTTAGTCGATCGAATTAATATATGAAAAATAAAAGTCAATAAACTTAGTTTCTCGATTTGAACACTGGGAAACTCGATTCCCCGTAGTGTTTAAGGAATTCCGCAAAAAAATTGCTTCAAGAGGAAAAAGGCAAGCAATCATTAGCCCAGTCCGAAAATATGCAAATATAGATGTACAAAAAATCTTTTCAAAGTTCATCAAAAAATTATAGACAAGTAAAGGTCAACATTGGTTATTTAATTGCGAAAATGCGGCATTATAATGCAATTAAAACTGAATGCCGAAATGTTCTAATCCTTACTTTTGGACAGTCTGGACGTAGTAATATCCTATGACAGGACGTCGCTGTGTCTGTTCTATGAAGAACAAGGTTTACTCCTAAGGCTGTATGAGACCGAGCATCTTCAGCAAAAGGAGCTCGTCTATAATGCTACCGCCATAAACGGCGGTCCTTAACTAGGCAAAGTAAGAGTGCCTCTTCTTTAGTCTTATGACGCTGCTTGTGGGTTAGCCGGGGCTGCCTCAAGTGGGGCAGATAAGGTCAGGGAGAATGATGATGAAACCGATAAGTTCCGTGCTACTCACTGGGGCAGACGGATCAATGCCGTAAAACCACTACGCACCGTGTCTCCTCTATCACAGCGGCTGTAGCACTCTTCATTGACATGAGTGAGAACACATAAGAATGTTCTAGCCAAATAGCATATCCTCCATACCTCTAGATTAAACCTTCGATAACCATTACGCACAATATCTTCAATGCCCGATTATACTCTAGGTCTTGGCTGATGTATAAGCGTCAGCCTCTCCGAAAAAAAGTTGAGTAGTAAGATTCGTTGGGTCCAAAGACACTAATCTTTGTATGTAATCCCGTATGTCCTCATATCTGTCCATTGCACTATATCTGTCATAAGCCCTGTCATAGTACGTGGCTGGTTTTTCAGGCGTGATTAAATATGCAACAATCTCCTCCGGTGTTTTTTGACGCCAAATGTCGCAGAACCAACCGCTATTAAATACTTCGTCTGATGGCTTGGGTCAACGAATAAGGTATAAAATATAATGTGTCACCAAATCCCCAGTGTCCCTGCATCATGTATAATAATTACCACCGAATCGATTAATCTTCTTTAGTAATTTGATATTGGCATAAGAATGTCGAACCGTGTCTCTTGATTCCAAATTATTTATTGCCTCTATGTCTATAAAAAAATATGAACTTAATAAATGCCTATCCTCAGAAGAGAATTCTGAGATAATCGCACTTAAATTCTTTTGAACCAAAGAACCATGAATAATTGATGCTTGACAATAAAGTCTTACATTTAATAATAGAATCATTTGATTTGACCTTTAGCCCGGGAAAATTCAGCTCTTATCTCCACGCATCCAGTGTGCACTTTTTTGCTAAACCCTGATCTTAAACCCGTTGAAAAACTTTCGAACTTTATAGACAATATCAATAGATCAATGAGTTTTATAACTATTGCTCAGTAATTATCCTAATCTTATCTTAATTCATACAAGAACAGTTTATCCTCGCAAAGACGTTCCCACGCTAGAATCTGAGATCCAAAAATAGAAATCCATTCTTCCTCAAAAGTGTTAAACTACGATCATGCTAGAACTTGCATGACTCAAAGTAAAAACCCAGAGCGTTCAATTATACCTTATTCCTAGAGGATGGAACAATTTCCAAGAGCTCTTAAGATTCCTCAAAATAGAATGATAACAGAGTCCTTTCTTGTTCATGGATATTTAAAACTTAGACCCGGGTCACGAGACATAGCTTAAGAAGTTGATATACGACCAAAGCCATATACATGGTGTGCCTTAGACACGAAGATGATAAATGGCAAAAATAGAATCAAGGACATACTGACACTTCATAAGCATGGCAAGGGTAACAAGCAGGGAGCATTTAGAACATTTTGTGCAAGTTTAAAGCCTTGCGTGTAGGACTCCCAGAAATACGCACCAGAAACATGTCGAGTGTCGAAAACACATCGCAGAATGTTGTCTTTGACGTGCCAGAGGGGTCCAAAACACCAGATGGACACTTTTGGGCAGGCGGCAATATGTTACCTTGCAGAGGCACCTTTCAGGTCTACTCTTTCAACTCAACTGCTGCTTCCATACAGGCAATATGCCGCATATGAACGCTTACAAAGACTATTCGTAGAGCCTTTTATCTGGTAATTGATGTATTTAAAGACGCTGATCGTGAAGCCTCGAAACACTTCAGTATATGAGAGCTCCAGTTACTCACGTAGTTCATCTCTGACCCTTGTCGAAACTGCAAAAATATGACCAAGGCACTTTTAAACATGGCAGGCGCTTAAACAGCCAGCCGGATTGCCTTTTATTCCTTGCCTACCGCTTACTATCGACGCTCCAGCTGGCCACGATAATGTACTGGTATAACTTATAGTTGGACTATCTTTATGGTGAAGCCAACAACGTACTGGACCTTCAAATATTATCTAATCAGGACACTCCCGTCGAACATTTAAACCGAAGCCCTGAAGTATATCGCTTTTCCACATTCCATAAAACTATGTTTGGATTCTAATCCACTCAGATCCACGTATTCTGGTTTTACCTGCCCTAATGTCAGTGTGTTGGCCCAATTCGCCGTCTCAGCCAGAGTCTACGTGCATTACTGACGTTTTTGCGGCAATATTGCGCTCTTTTCTCTCCTTTGTGTGGAAGGTTTCCAAAATACATTACTACTCCGTCCCATTCTTCACTACACAGAATAGTTGATACATATATAAATCATGTTCCTGTTGGCTCGGGCAGGGCCATCATCATACACATGACGCACTACCTGTCCAACCAACCAGCTTGGTTGCATAGGAAGCAAGCATACACTCTTCTGTACAAACGATGCTTACACATCAAAAGCAAGTTACTTCAAGCTAGCCGAATCGAAGCATGCACACCCCAGATGTGGCGTAAACACAACCCCAGGGAGCCCCTCCCCTCGATAGCAATCTGCAGTTGCACAATCTGAATTGCGTAATGCCCTAGCTGAGCCACGGTGGCACCAACCTAAGAAAGCAAAGACGATTCTTAAGAACCTAAGGAACAATGGCCCCCAGTCTAACTCGACCAGCGATCTGCCAATCCAAGTAGATGAAAATCCCCGATGCTGTCACATATTGGCATAAATTGTGATTTCTGAAACCAATTTTAATTGTCGTACAATCATCCTCTCTAATGTTAACGACAAGAAGGCAAGTACTTTTTGTATTTATTGACGTCCACTCTAAAGCATCGTTTTGAATGTCTCTTCTTTCCCCAAAATGCAATGATATGGAATATACCTGATCACCACACACACAATAACAATCCACATCTAGTCGGCTAAGTCCCGAACAATTTACATAATTTATGGAAAGCTTTTGTCTATACTTCAAGATTTCGACAATTCCGTTACTAAGTAAAGCAAATTTATATCAATGAAACATGAAGAAGGCCTTACTTACACAGTATCTTTGGGTAAAATAAGAAAATGAAATACTGGACCCCAGACCCGGCTAACTTGGATGAAAGCACATCAAGAAAAGGCGGGAATAAAGCTTTGAGCGAGCCAGTTGGATCATTGAGTTCACTTAAGAAGTATTTGCCTAGCTGAAGTGGTGGCAAAAAAGCATAAAACAAATTTTTAGAAAATTATCTTTAGGCGAGTAAAAACATCTCATATAGCTCTCGAGAGGAAGCAGACATGCTTGGTTTTCCACTCATCAAAATGATTAAATGAGTCTTTTGAAGGCATAAAGCCTAGGCTTTCCCGACACACTCAGATTTCCTCTCAACACCCAAAATGTTTTTTACCTCACCCCAACTTATCATCACTGGCTTGGCGCTTTTTTGCACGAACCAGATGGGAGACACTATGTCTTGTTTGAGTGTAGCAAGGCCAATCATCAACACATATTCTCGTACACTTGGACTTTGAGACTCGGTTCAGAGCACTGAAAGCGACTGAGAGTGCATGTGCTTAAGTGCTCAAATTCCTTGAAAATCAATTGTGCTTCATTGATACTATCATTGTCACTTCCTCTGAGACCTCAACGCAATGTCGGAACCGACTCCAACGAGGAGACAATGGCAAATAGTGATTCAGGGTGGATGTAAGCATCTATCTCACTTTGATTTTAGACGCACAAAGACTGTTGCAGATGTAGGGAAAAAAAACGAATTTGGATTTTACGTCTCATAGAGTCTAAATAATCGAGTTCAAATTTCGCGTTTTCGCCATTGGGAGTTTTCTCTTGCTCATAAAACAAGGTCTGTATTGTCAAAACTGTCGTAAAACCGGGGGTTTTTAAATGAGATGTGTTATGAACGAGGCGAATAATTAGAGATAAATTAGTTCCATCTTTGGCAAGTAAGAGCAATAATTTAAATTCTCACCCTCAAATTATGTAAGTTATATTCAAGGAGAAAAAGGATTCTGAAAATAGTTTTTCGCTATTGCAGACCTCATGCAGGAGAAAACGGTGTATGCCGACCAATAATTTACCAATTTTGTTCTGAAGCAAGATGTCACATTTTTTTTGCATCAATGGAACTTGAAATCCTTCTTTCTTAAATTGTATCCTTTCATGATTTTTTTTTGCCTAATCATCTTTCATGCAATTTTTCGACTAAAAACGTGAGTAAGAGTCGAAAAAATCATGTCTATTTCAACATCATTTTTAACGAATATAGCCTTTCTCCTACATGTTTGATGTGGAGCTATTCATAATCTGTTGCCAATGGAATCAATGATATCTTTGGTGACCCAAAATTTGTGATGATCAAATGATTTGATTATCCATTGTACTTGATTGCGTTGCCAAGTTCAAGTTCTTGATATACAGTTTCTTTGCATGTCAAAAATATAATTGGATATCCGATGTCGTTACCATTGAACGTACGTGTTTTTGTTGGAATCAATGTGAACCGATTGTGGCAAGAGAAACAATGCAGACAAAAATGAAGACAACCTTGTGCCATCGAAAAGAATGTTTTAAAAATGTAACTATTATTGCTTCGTTTAATGGAATACACAGAGTATTCGTGAGTAGTTAGTGACATTAAATATTCCACATGCAAAGATTTATTTCAAAAACATTATTTATTCTCATACCAAACCAAAAATTGAAAGAAATGGAGGATTGTTATGTGTGTTTATTAAAATATTGTATTATTCATTGTAATTTGGCAAGTTCTGGATAAATATATGCTTTTTACTATCAAAAACTGCAAAGAAGATATTTAGGGGAAAGAGGAAATTGGAAGGCAGCATAAAAATTCGCAAAATTACTCTGGATTGGCGTTAAAACTTTATCTAGCCTGTTAAGAGTACCCAACGAGTTTCATCATCTCATTGTCTCGCTTAATGACAATAGTATTCTCCTTTCTTCAATCATCTTTTGTACATGACATATAGTTCGATTTGATTCGACCAAAAGAACGAAGGTTTAAATCAATGTTGAAAATCTGGCTGGAAAGTCAAACGCTTCAGAATTCACCCCACGTTGTTGATCCAGATGATAATTTGTACGTCTTATCGGCATTTTGTGAGTAACCTATATGGAAACAGAGATTGGCATAACCGACAACTCATTCTTACGAAAGGACATCAACGTTTTTGCTTTTGTTGGGAATTTGCTTCCAAGAATCAAATGCCGTTGCAGAAAATGCAACTCCGGTGTTTGTTTAGCCACTCCAAACCAATGCACTAAGAGATTTTGAAAAAAATGTAAGGTTTTCCTACACTGGCTGTGTTTACCGCTCCTATCAGAGCGGTCCAAATCAATTATCATTCCCATGTTCTCGTTTTATCTTTTGGTGCTAAGGTAGACTGAAAATGTTGAGCAAAACGTAAAAACAATGAAGGGATGTGATAAGGATTGGGCTAAGCCAGAGGCTATTGGTATCAGCCTTTACAACAGATCTTACCCTTCTCTTTAGTCATGGTTTACAGCGGAATTAACCGGATCTCCTGTGAATTGATTCTCCTGGTGGCCATCGTCTATCTTCTGTACAAAATTTTCAAATCTGATGAAGGTACTTTTATATTTAGTGCGTTAAGTGTCAAAGGAGCCATCTACATCAGAACACTTGTTCTCGTCCCTTAAACTGACTCACCGGAGTTCTTCCCTCGTTTCCTTCATTGTAAGATACTTTTTGCGTGCAAATTGGAAAATTCTGCTGAAGCCATGATTGCAACTCCATGCAGATACTGCAAGTGGGGGTTAACACGTTAATTGTTAATGATTGACTTTAGCATTTCGTTAAGACAGGACGGGCTTGCTTTTTTTTAGAATAACACTAATTAACTTAGGTATCTGAACATCCTTCTCGCTTCTGGAACTGTAGTACCCAACACTTCATTCTCAATTGACGTTATATTTATTTTCGTGCAATATCTGATCCACCAACGAATTAGAGTTGACGGATCTGTCTAGCCCTTGAATATGTAGGATTGATGGGAATTTTGTTCAAGAACTTGTGCAAAAAAGGATGCTACTGGATCAACACTAACGTATCCCCTTCGAATATTTAAGGGCAGCAAATTGAACAATGAAAGGAGCTCTAAAAAGATGAGAAGTGAACTTCATCGTTCGAACTAACCGAGATTCTCATGGGCTTGAAGATGCTTTCAAAAAGCACGTTTAGTCTCAAGGGTCACAACAATTGACACCCAAAACCTGGGTTGAGGCAAACCTTAAAGATAGTCCTTAAAACTTTCGGGATCCAATACAGTTCGTACTTTCTATGAAAACTATTCAGTCCCAACTTTTCTAATCTATCCCAACATTCCAACAAAACCACCTTCGGACTTGATCGACTTTTCGCAATCATGATGCACTCACGGGAGCTCAAATCTACGACTGTAGAGTGGTCATTGGCGTTAGAGGCCAATAACCAAATTTCAATCCATTATCAAACGTGAATTCGCAAAGCAATTCATTCCCGCTCACGGCCAGTTTTAAGGCGTGTATTCAGAGCAATGAATCAACTTGCCAAACAATCATTAGCTTTATCATTAGATTTAGGGTTGCCTGGTAATATGTAATGGAGAGTGTTCTCAACCTCCCAGAATCGACACCCTTACTCTCTGATGATAACGGCATCCGTTGTAATTCGTTTTTTACCCTTATTCCAGTACCGGACCTTCCACTCCAATTGAACCTCCCTCCCTCCCATAAAAAACGGCGATTTCACTCTGAAGGAACTCAAGGAATTGGGCGATGGAACATCCGGGGGAGGTCGCATCCTCGTGGCCGTTAACGCAAGGTCTACGATGTCACAAAGGGCAAGCGATTTTATGGCCCAGGTAACCAATTCTAGCCTTCCTGAATAGCGTCTTAGAGCCCTCTCAGACATTTTATACACGCCCTTAAGGTGGTCCCTACTCGTGTTTCGCTGGTCGAGATGCCTCTCGTGGATTGGCCACCTTCTCTGTAAGTGCCATTAATGAAGAATACGACGATCTGTCGGATCTAAAACCCTCGGAAATGGAACAAGTTCGTGAGTGGGAGCTCCAGTTCAGTGAAAAATACACATATGTTGGGAAATTGCTGAAACCCGGCGAGCAGCCCACCAGTTATTCGGACGAGGAAGATGATGACGAAGACGACATTGAGGAGATTCCTCGCCATGATGATGTCAACAAAAAAGACCTATAAAGCGGAGGTTTGGTTTCAGCAGCTCTCGTATCTATTCTTCACGCCATAATCCGATCAGATTGATTCAACAACAATAAATAACCTAAACTTCTGGGGCGTGAAGACTCCATTTTTGACCGTTGATGTGGCATACCGTCCTATCTCCGTATTGGTACAGGAATGGTCATCCGGTTGAATGACAAATATGTTTTCATCACATCACTTGGAAACGATTATGCTATTATGACGTGTCATGTGATTGCCAAAATTAAAAGAAATGTTCTCTTAGTCTCGATTACAAGTTATCGGACAGCTATAAAGTCATTAAGGGATAAATTACTTAGCGGACTCCAACGTTTCTTGCAGGTTAAAGCGCTTCATTTGTTTTTGGTCTTACTGTTTTTACATCGAGAAAAGTCAACTTGATTGTAACAAGACAAATTCGAACAGAAAAGGCATCAAATGAATGAATAAATAGGCCGGGGTTAAAACCAAAAGGAGAGGTCCAAAAAATAGATTAAGAGTAGTCTTCCAAGCTGAAAGAAAGCTCCAGAAGTATATGATTTCTTGCTTGTGCCACTCCAACCATCTTGGTTTAGTTGGATCAATCGGAGTGCAGATTTGGGATCACAGTTAGTGATGGGGCGAGTCTGCGAACTCGTGTTCAAGTGCAATCGAGTCTCTTACTCGTTTTGGGGGGAAATTGGCTGGACTCTAGTCCTTTAAAAAGGACTCGAATAGTCTGACTCGTCAAAAGCAATATTCATTTTATTGCTTTAAAATTTTGTCAAAAAACGGGCTTTTCTCCGTCATGAATTGCAACAAAGCAACCCTTGAATAATGCCTTCAATGGCCTTGTTTGAGTTGGTAAATAGGTACAACACGAGCTTTTTTTTTGTTTGACTTTAGAAAAGTAAAAAGGCTCGAGGTTTTTGCCGAACTCGGGTCCGATAAAAAGATTTAAAAAACTGAAGGACTTGTCCCAACTCTAATTTGAATATCAAAACCTTGTAAAACCTTTGATATTTTTCAGTCTCAAAATTATGATTTTTTTTGGGGGGCTTGGTTTTTCATGGGCTTTTCTAACCGCTGCAGAGAATGTAATCCCCAGAACTATTGAAATGAAAGGTTATGATTCGTCTATTTATTACCTCTACCAACGAATTTGAGTTGGCAGACCGAACTAGCCCTTGAATGTAGGGTTGATCTGGTATGCTATCCAAAAATTTGACCAAGTCTGACTTGAAAGATGCTACTGGATCAACAAGGCCTACGTATTCCCTACGCATATTAGACGGAAGCAAATTAAACAATAAAGGAGCCCGAGAAAGAAGAGATGTGGACGTCATTTTTCGAACTAGCCTGGATTCTCGAGGGCTTGAAGGTGCTCTGAATACGCACATTAAGGCGCTACGGTCACTAGAATTGACCCTAAATCCTAGGTTGGGACAAAGCTCATGAATGCCTTTGAAAACGTTCATTGTCTCTTACTTTCTTACTTGTCTGACGGAAGACAGTGTGTGGACTGGAATGGCACTAAGTCCGGGTTCAGTTGTGTGAAATTTGAGGTGCAGCAGGGTTCAATCTTGGGCCCCATCCTTGATTTGGTCCTGGTTGCCGACATGCCTGATTGTGTTGGCCTCAGTGGGGGCGAGACCCGTGAAATGTTGATGACACCGCCATCTGGGCACTTGTAAGTATCCTCAATCCGTACAAGTCCTCCTGAATCAGCGGGCGGAGGCCTTTACCCACTTTGCCAATCGTAACGGCCTTGTCCTTAACGCAGCAAAGACAAAACTTATGGTTGGCGGCCGCATCAAGCCCAAGGTGCGTGATGCCTTTACGTTGGAACCTTTGACTGCTGAGACAAGGAGACAACGTAGGTGTGGTCGCCCAGTTCTTGGTCAAAAGAAACTTCACCACCATGTTGAGGACAACATGGATCCAATCTAATCCATGAGAGTGTCATGCGGATCATTATCCAAGAGACGGACCTCTACATACATCTCTAATCAATAAAGAACGTTTGAAAGCATGAGACCGTGTGCACAATTGGCATCAAATTTGGCTCTTGCGGAATCTAATGTGTTCTTTAAACATGAACAAAGATATTTGTAATACTTAAAAGGAACTAAGAAATACGGGACAGCCAAGATTGGTCCAAATTGTATTACTTCAAAGCTCCTTACTCTGATTTATTTGAAAAGGAATCAAAATCATTTGAAATGGTGATGTCAAGTCAAAACTAAACATAACTTTTTTAGATTTTCTAAGAATGATGTTTAATCAGAAAAGACGAACTTATAAAACAGGAGAAAATAGAACACTTAATTATAGAATGACTTTTGATGGAAGTCCTCTCTTTGTTGGATTATTTCTAAATTGACACCCCTTCCTTTTGTGAGCTCCGATCGCACACAAAATGGCGAATGAAACAAATATTCGACAAATACTGTGCAACCCAATTCGGCCAGACGGAGAATAACCGTATTCGCCTGAAGTTCGTTTTCATGGGTCTATTTGATCTTCTTCCAATACCAATTTTGGATACAAAAAGCATTCTGACAGGTCGGTAAACCAAAATATAAGTCACGTGGTTCTTACTCGTGACGGGTTGACGTATGTTCTCACCTTAATGAGATAGATTATCCATTCTTTTGCCACGGTCTTGATAAGATAGATATACCCCCTCACACTGCGACATAGATAAGTAATATCATCTCTTAAGCATTCCGACCTGATTCATGTTGTTAGTAGATAAAGAAACCCTTATTGTATTATCACCTGCGAAAGAGTGGCTCAGAGACAGTTCAAGCTAAACTCATTGACCAACAGAAACGTGAAGTAGAATGTATTGAACGAAAACCGTAAAAGCGGTGAAATTAGCAATTTCTATTCACATTGGGGCTCTCGTCTAATTTCCGTGACCCGTGGCTTAGGGTTCAGGTATGGAAAGTTGGCGACGAGCAGCCGACATTTGAACTATTGTAAATAAAGCCGGTTTTGGTGAGAGAGATAAAGAAGTCCCTTCTTCTTCTGTTCAAACACTAATTGGCCGGCCGATCAAAGAAGAAATGCGACGCAGGTCAAGGATAAGGAAAACTTTAAGTTTAGTGTTGTTGTTGGACGAGCTTCCATTGAAGCTATAAGCCATAGTTGTATACTACTCTTTTGTAATAAGAATCGCTCGTCAGAAACCATCATCAATTGAGCGAACCAGGGAAATCAAAAGAGGAACAAGTTGAATTCGAGTTAATGCGAAAGCTACCAAATAGAGACGTGTAAGTAAGTGTAACCATGCTTCTTACTGATGACAAGATGTTGGCAACAAATATTCTTTTCGTATTTATAGAATATTTTTGTCACTTGCCTTGTTAAGACATCTCTAGCAAATGAATTTTGTACTTAAATGGTTGAAGATAATTGTAGGACGGTGTCCTAAAATGGCGAACAGTTTGTCAATGAAGATTTGGAAGCACTGGATGTTCAAAAATCATGGTAATTCTTGCCCCGATTGTGGCGCAGCCTGACTAGCCCACACGCCCACACAACTAAAATCTGTGCCGATACTTTACACGCGTCTCCAAAAGGCGTGCTATTCATTGAATATTTCAAAACCTTCCAAAGAATTTTTTTTGACGTTTTGAGATACAATATGATTCCATCATTACAAAAGCCAGAAATACTATGTCGGAGTGTCAAAAAATGTATGATGTTTTAAAATCTAAGGATTTATCCAAAATAAAAGCCTATTGGTAATAATTAACTACAATGAAAACCATTTGAACTAGTTAATTTGTTAACAAATGTATGCCTTATAATGAAAGGATACTGGTCAAGTCCTTGGTCCAATAAGGCCCAGATGCAAGACACCTACCTTCCTTAACTCTGTGAACAAAGTTTTTCCTTTGCACTCTCAATGGTCGAAATTGCTTTTGGACTGAAAACAGGGCCCGAGAAGATCGAGCTCTTGAAGGAGTGGACAATGTTTTGATATTTTTGGACTGCATCCATGTGATATGATCATCATTTTTTGAATGTATTGATCAACAAAATGTAATGCATGCCTATTGCGTTCAATTTTGCAATGAGAAGTAATTGATTCCTCCCTTTAACGATGTAATGTAGGGACTGCAGCCTAGTGATTATTTTGGCTTTTTATTTCTTATTACTTTCTACTCTTCCTTTCCTCTCCCTTTCTTGTCTGATTAAATGTATCTCCACAAAATGAGAGATATACCATGTATCTATGATTACCAAGGCCTTGTAAGAAATTGATGTTGAAAACAGTAGCCACAGTATCGCCCCTGTGGTGAAAGTAGATTTCATTGAAAGTCACAAAACAACCTCAGAAATCGGCAAAAATTTAATAAAAGTGAAATAGTTACCCATTTTTTGGATATAACAGCTCACCTTGTTTTGGCGAAGGCTGCAAAAAGTATATATTCTAAAAACTGTCTTGAAGGCTGAAAATTTATGATTTAAAAATAATGTTGTTAATGCTCCTCAAATTATTGCATTATTGGCACTGCTCTGCTCTGTTGAACTTGCTCTGTTCTTTTAACTTATTAACAGGGCATCCCTTCATTTCTTGTTCACTACGAAATTAAAACTATAGGACAATAAAAAATGAATCCTGCTAAGTTCACCCTGTTAAATTTTCAATTCTTGTCAAATCTAACTACTTGAAACACAGAAATGTCAAATGCTTATGTGTTGATGTGTTGTACATTTGAAAATACCTTGTACTAACGACTAAATGGATATTTCATTTACAACCTAGTTTATTGTCTTTGCTCCTTCATTATCCTTGGTGATACAATGCCAAAAAAAGCCTAAAGAACAAAACAGTCATGGCGGCACCACCTAATGCTCCAGCCTTGGGGACAAATCATTTTAAAACCATCAACCTCCATTTTGAAAAGATTTTCAAAGCCTACAGAATATAGAGGAATTTGGCTTTTAGTTACACTTTTTGCTGATTTCACTTTTTGAAAACATAAAGAAATTGCCTTGAACTCATAAGAAAGCGCGATGTGGGTGAAGCACCAAAAGTTAAACAAACCAATTCTACTTACTGAATGCCTAAGGAGAAATTGCCACCAAAAAATCTCATAGACATTGGTATGATTGAAGTCCCCTCCACTCTAGATGATGACCATAATCGTTACATTCAGCTGATAGGGTAGAAACTTGTTCTGCCTCATGTGAATTCATCGGAGATATCTCCTTTCCTCTTTTCCTTGAATAAAGTGGCACTTAAGTTTACCTCTCCGTTTAGTGAAGCCATTACAAATTATTTCTTTCCGGGTTCCTAATTCAACGAAAAATGATGCGAGCTGAAATGTAATTGAAAAACAATTACACACTAATTAAATGATTTGAAACATTTTAGTAGTTCCAACGCGTTCAACTCACTACAGAATAATGAGAACCTACGTAATTGTAACTCAACAAGTTGAAAAAGAAAGTTCTTATAGTTACTTCCTCTTCAAACCAATGGAATTATGATCAAACGCAAGTAGAAAATGGCAGAAAATGGTTAACCCAAATCTCCTTCGAACATTCTTGATCCTCGTTACAATTCAAGTTCAATTCTGGGAAACATCATATTGTTTATTGTGTATACCACTCGGACCACCCGAGCGATGGAAGAAGAGTATTGGCAAAGAACAGAAAATGGAATGAAATAATATCTAGAATTTAAATGAAGCGCAGGCTAAAGTGTCATCAAGCCATCGCCTAATCTCACAGTATTTCAGCAATTCGTGGAACAAAACCTGGTTGATTTGGCGGGAAAACTCAGCATAGGAGAGACCTTCTCTTATTGTGAGTGGCAGGATATTCCATGTTGGACATGTTCGGACAAAAAAAAATATAACTGATCAGGTAATCATGCTTGGATTGCCGAAGAGAGTCTAATATTCCCTTAAGACACTGGATCAAGTTTACGATGAACAAGACTTTCAAGATTTCCAAAAATCAAACCAAATGAAGTTCTCATCAATAAGTTGTCCAAGCTCGAGCAAATGTCTAGAATTATGTTCTCAAACTGTCAGGACAAAACAGAAACTTTTTGCTGTTTTTTTACTCATACCAGTCTACGACGTCAAGGAATCTTGATGCCCTCCCTCATCACGTGAAGAGGATGTTGCTGCCAAGGTGAACTCTCTCTCTCAGTTTGGTTTTGCCATATTTGGCGACTAATCGTAACTGGTTTGGTTCGAACCAAAGAGAAATTCGTCAGATCAAGATTACAAGTTATTCAAAAAGATGCTTTCAGCCATGGAATTGTGATAAAAGGTCAAAGCAATGGTTGGTTTTATAATTGATTACTTATCATATCACCTCTTAATCTTGATCACAAGACTAGCCCATAGAAGTCAAACTATTCAGCTATTCCTCATTTTCTTTGTACCACGCCTTGGTTAGTTTCAAGTCCACCTCAAAAGAAGTGGTTGAGGCTATAGAGTTTCCAGAGCCGTCTTTCTCGGGAGGAAGATGTGCCCAAACAACTCAAATTTCCCTGCATAGCAATTAGTAAACACTCCTACACGGTCTCATATTTGTTTCTTCAGCATTTAAATCACTCGTGTCCCGGGATGGGAAATCATAAAAAGCCATTTTTGACCAGGTGCCAGAAAATGGTGGCAGAAAGTGGCAGAAATTCCTACAAAGTCGAATTTGCTATCGCTTCTCGTGTCTATTCCAGGCTAGATACCCGACCAGTTTAAGCATTGAAGAAGAAATTTACATAAAGATTAGAAGAATTGGACCTTTTCGATTCTGAAACAGGAATCGTCCATAGATGCAGCCTGGTAGGTTTATATGGCTTTATTAATCTAACAACGAAGATGGGACAATCTTTCGGGATCAGAGGTAACCAAAAAAAAACCAACCTCCCTTCATCGAACATGGCGTCTCCTCATAACCGGTTCTCCAACGAAGAAGAGAGAACCTTCCATAGGCCTCATCAACCTAGTGGCAGTACATGTGTACCGGAGCGAACACATCTAATTAGTCATCTACCAACACCTCCACCGAAAGATCAATGAATATTATATGAAATGATCTCAAACAATAAGTTTAGGGCTTGTAGCATAAACGTTCAGGTGGATTGGATTGACGAAGACTTCTCCGGAGAGGGCGGACGGAGGTTTCATAAGTAGAATCTGTGTCGGAACGTTCATAACCATGACATGGTTTCAGAAGACGGAGAAATTTCCTATTCCGCCATAAAACACGGCCAGAGGGAAATCTCAGTCTATAACGGCGTTTATCTTCCGTTCCAACAACATTTGCAAGGGTGTCCCATTGAAGAGATGTGGGATCTTAGACAAGAACACGACTTCCAGACGATATTGAAGAGAGTGGACGGGTGGAACAATCGTAATAGTATTTCCTCTTTTCGTTAGTCTGTAGACGTTGCTTGTGGGCTTCCTCAGTGCTTTTGTGCCATTCAGGGTCAAAGGAACGCCAATTGGCCGGAACAGGTGACCGCAAAGGTTTGCCAAAGACACGCTGAGCGGGCGAAAGTCCATCGTCACGAGGCGAATTGTGAAGCTCAAGGAGACCAGACTGGAATGAGTCGGTATTCAAGTCTCCGCCAGTTTTTTGAAGTAAGCGTTTCACAATCTTAACTGAAACATCGGCGTGGCCATTACTTTGGGGATGATATGGAGAAGAGGTTTCCATATCACGCCCCAATCACGCAGAAAATTCTGCATCTCTTCAGAACAATATTGAGGGCCATTGTCTGATCGTAATTTTCTAGGAACTCTCATCAAGGAGGAAAGTCTCCTGAACACTTTCATGACATCGCTTGAGTTGGGAGCATCTTCGTATTTTGCCAACATGGGAAATCCAGAATACCGATCGGCATATACCAGATGGTGATGAGATCCAAGAAGAAACAAATCACTCGTGACAACGTCGAAAGCCCGGGTAGGTAATGTGTCGTGCATCATAGGTTCTGAGACATGAGAAGGACGGTAGGTTTGGCAGGATTCACAAGTTTCAACGGTCGTGGGTACATCATTGTCGAATCCAAGCCAGTAAACGGTTTGTCTGGCTCGACGCTTAGTCTTTTTCAAGCCTTGGTGACTGGCATGAAGACGTTGAAGAACAACTTTGATTGAATTGTGAGGCATGACGATCCGATGTCCTTGGAGAACCAAATCGTTTTTGCCCGACAATTCATGAAACAACTTCCGAAATTGTTGCACATACCTATTAGGAACACCACTGAAATCTGATTGGATGGAACGAATTAATTCCTGATAATCGCGATCATTTTTAGCTCGCCTGGGCAGGTCGTCCAAGATGAGATCATCCGCGGCATTAGATATTTTAAGGATAGTATTAATCTGCACACCATCCTGATCCTCTTTGGTGTCTTGTTGCTCATCAGGGTCTGTCGTGGGTGGGCGAGACAAGTCATCTTGAATCTTGAAAGAATTTGTTGCTCCTTTCCCTTCCTCCATTTCACTTTGAAGGAAAAATCACACATGCGGGATCGGTAATTGAGAACGCAAGGGTTATCAATTGCAGCCAGGGTATATTCATTAAATAATATCTCCAACGGTTTGTGATCGGATAAGACAGTGAAAAAGGGAACACCACGGAGGTAAACACTGCATTTACGAATTGCCCAAAAGATGGCGAGAGCTTCCAGTTCCAATACCGCGTAGAGAGTCTCTGCATCCTTCAAAAAACGGCTCCCGCACTGAATTAATCTCCATTGGTCGCTCTGACGTTGCAACAAAACAAATCCCAAACCATGTAATCGGGATGCATCGGTTTGAAGCATAGTATCACATGTGGGATCGAACATACCCAATACTGGGGGAGAGACGAGGGCATTCTTGACAATTTGAAATGCAACAGAGTGATTGGGATACCAACCAAACTCCGACCTTTTACGCTAAAGATCACGAAGGGGACCGGCTGCCTCTGCAATAAGAGGACTAAAACTACCTAATTGGTTAACAAGTCCGAGGAAGGAGTGCAGCTCAGTCTTTGTGGTAGGTACAGAAAACTCCAAAATTGCGTGCAATTTCGACGGGTCAGCCTCAATGGAACCGTGCGAAATTCGGTGGCCAACGAATCTAATCGTCGTAGCCCCAAGAACCGAGTTCTCTTTGCTGACTGTGAGACCGTGACGGGCACACCGTTCCAAGACATCACACAACAACTTGACCATGCCGCGGAATGACGAATGACCAAGGCCAATATCATCAACAACTTTGTGAACGTTGAGACCATCCATTGCTACATCTCCACGGTAGCTAAAGCTGTCACCAGTGGAAACAAATCCCATGGGACTTCTAAGGAATCTGTAACGTCCAAACACAGTAATGAAGGTTGTAAGAGGTTGTCCGTCTGGATGTAGGGGCATTTGCCAATACCCCTTTACCAAATCAAGTTTGGCAAAGAATTTGTTACTGGGATGGAAACCACCAATAGCTTTGGCTGGGGTCTTCGTATGGTGAGTGGTTCGCAGAACTTGCGAGTTCAACTTTGTTAGATCCACACAGAATCTAACGTCACCATTGGGTTTCGGAACTATCACAACAGGGTGATACCAAACACTAGGAACATCGCCAAGAGGCTCAATGATTCGCCTTTGTACCATATAGTCTATAATTGACTTAACTTTATCCCTTAAAGCATAGGGCACTGGCCTAGCTGCGTGGACAGCAAAGGGTTTGAAATCGGGTTTCAAAGTTATAGTCATTGGATCGCCAACAATCGGTCCACACATGGGACGCAGCTCCACGGAATCGTCGAACACTACGGAATAAATCGTTTGCAACTTTTTTTCCACTTGGACAAACGTTGAAGTGTCTTGAGGTGTTTCAGGCAGAGTAAGTAGCCATTCTTGACGGTCAGGCCAAACCTCATTAGGCTTCAGATTCGATTCAACACTTGGCGAGGATCCCTGCATATGAAGAGAGTGTTCGACCAAGGCCACTTCGGACTTCGGGCAAGGATTGGGACGCGGGAAATTCGGTCCAACGATGTTCAACTTTTTGCAAACGTCCAAGCTCAGGTAAAACCCTTGGACGTCATTGCAGACGACCACTTGGCTTTCGCACGTCCGGAAACCATCGATTGAAATCGAACTCCGAAAGTATCCAACTTGTTTCAGAGGCATGCCGCTATTAGAAACTAGTTTGTCAGAGAATTGAGACTCAAGATTTACGAAATCTTTTACGCCTTTGTCTCGAAACGCCTTAAGTCCCATAACCAAATTCCAGCCCCTGTATCTAAAACAGCCAAAATAGATATGTGTTTGGTTGTCCTTTCGAAATGAAGGTCAACCGACACCAAAGAGGAAGAAAATGTTCCAGCTATAGAGATGATGTTCAATTGGGTAGGTTGTGGGACATCAGGTTTCGGTTTCACAGCACCATGATTTCTCGCAAAACGGCAATGTTTGGCGAAGTGTCCAAGTTTTGAGCACCGAAGGCAAGTCGTTCCACAAGCCGGACATTGATCTCCAGGATGACTTGCGTTCCCACAATTAGGACACTTTTGTTGTGAACGGTGTGAATCCTTGCCTCCATGTTTATTTTTCTTTTATGGTGAAGAGTGAACAGCATTTATCTCTTTTCCCCCTGAAGAAAACGTAGGTTTACTGATCTGTTTAGCTCCACATTTTGCTGTCTCTAGCTTCAATATGTAATTTTGAGCTTCAGTAAAAGTTGAGGGATTTTTTACCATAACTTCGGCTTTATCCGGTTCACTTCTCATTGCTTGTAGAAGAATCCCAATGAGCAATCGATCCTCTGTGTTGTGCGCAACATCAGCATATTCTCCACGCTCACAAATTTCGTTACACAGGGAGGTACAACTTTGACCATCCTTTTGTAACACCGATAATAACTCACACATGTCCAAATGTTTATTCCGCAAGCTACGAAGGTGGGACTCAATCGCATCCATGGTTTCCTTCACTTGGCGACCAGTGTCCAAGCGAATTCCAAGAGTATGTTGGACCATACGGAAAAAGCCGGGGGAACAACATTCCCAGAACGCAGAAACTTGTGTGCTCCGTTCACGGCAAGAAAATTGCATGAGGGTAGAATAGTTCTCCAATAAAGGACGCCACAGCACAAATTTTCGATGATCCGTGTCTATTTCCAAGGATGATGGACGTTTAGCAGGAAAACGAGGCAATTCCTGATTGGGGAAAGAAGGAGAATTGAGCGATATTGAAGATATCTGGGGATTTGTGCTCGAATTGTCGAATTCCCTTCTCAAACCGATGATGTGGGTCCTGAATGTTATGAATGCAGTCTCATGATCATCCACATCGTTATCAGCATCCCCATTGTCCGCACCAACATGGACGACAACCTCATTGTCAGCCTGAACAAACTTATTGAGAGCGATTTTCCACTCCTCCAAATTATTTTCCAGGAGAGTGGGATCATCTCCTGTCGAGTGGGCCTCGAAAGTTCAAATGGTACATTTCTTGGCCCGGGTCATATGAGCCTTAAATGCTCGGCGAGATGCTTTAAGCCTCTCCAAGATGTCTCTCTCAGAAGACATAGCGACCATTAACTGAGAACACAATCATATCACACTTTGGGAGCAAGGTTCACTACCAAGGGAACGTCTCAGTACCTTGGTGAAACACACTGCGCCATGGTAGGTTTATACGGCTTTATTAATCTACCAATGAAGATGGTATAATCTTTCAGGATCAGAGGTAACCAAAAAAACACAAGTCTCTGAGGAGCGCCGAGTCAGCCCACCAAAGGTTGGAAGTGGAGAACCTGCTCTCTTCATCAGCCACGTCCCGGATGGCGGGCTTGTACAAATGTGCCAAAAAGCCCGCCACCAACTCGGAAATTCCCGTGAGCAAATTCCTCCTCCACTGTCAAGAACTGTTTGCATCAACATCGGAAACAGTAGTGGAGGAGGTCCAGGGCTGCCCAGAAGAACACCATCCCCTTTTGCAGCCCTTCACGGAACCCGAGATGGACGTGGCCTTCAAGAAGATGAAGAGCAAAGCCCCCTCAACATCTGGGGTCTCTCCTTTCCAACTTTCACTTCTCCGGATCCAAACCCAGCCACTCCTTCAAGATCTTTTCAGCCTCGCCCTCCATTCTTCCTTCTTCCCACCAGCGTGGATGGAGTCAGCCATCATCTTCATCCATAAGAAGGGGCCCAGGGACATTCCAAACAACCATCGGACCATCGCCCTGGAGAACCCCTTCTTGAAGATGATGTCCACCCTATTAGCTGCCCGCTTTTCCGGATTGGCCGAGGATAGGGATCTCCTTCCCCAGTTCCAATTCGGTTTCCGGAGAAGCCGCTCAACCACCACGGCAGCCACTCTCCTCTATGAAATTGTGCATTCCAACATCAGCAACAAGAGGAGAGTGTATGGATGCTTTGTGGATTTCTCCAAAGCATTCGACAGGGTGGACCGAACGCGGTTATTCCTCAAACTCCAACTGTGGGGAGTTCCGCGTTCAATCTGTGTCCTGCTGTCCAACATCTATGCGGGACTCAGATGCTCCATTCGTTCTGGTGAGGACCTATCCCCCTGCTACTTCACTTCCATTGGCCTTCCGCAGGGGGATCCACTATCGCCAATTCTTTTCAATCTTTATGTATCCGACCTGCCTGAAGCCCTCACTCACCAAGGCCCCACCATCAACCATTTTCCTATTCAATATATTCAATATGCAGACGACCTGGTTCTCTTGGCTAATTCAGCCGTGGAATTGCAAAATGCCATCAATGCACTCCACGGTTATTGCCAAGAGAACGGCCTTCAAGTCAACACCATCAAGACGAAGGCCATGGTTTTCCATAAAGGTCGTCTGCCTCCCACCTCCTTCCATATTAACAATAGTCCGATTGAAATCGTCAATAGTTTTAACTACGTCGGTTTCACCTTATCCACCCAACTCTCATTCACCAATCACCTCAAATCCACAATAACTAAGGCCAGGGCCAGGATCGGATACATATGCAATAGACTTCCCATGAAGAATCTTCCCCTCCCAATAGTCCTTCAACTCTTCCGGATCTACGTCACCCCAATTTTTCTCTACGGCCTACACCTTTGGCTTCCCAACTCCGCCCAATCCGCCCTCAAATCCGCCGATGCCACCTACACCAAGTTCCTCAAGCGATACCTCTGCGTGCCCCAATATGCCAACAATGCATGGACACATTTTCTATGTGAAACCGAGCCCCTCGCCATCGGGCTGGCAAGGTTAGTGTCCAACAGTGTTGGGAACCTGACCTTTCCGTAGGTGATGTCCGGACACAAGTTGGCCTTTCCGGTCAAGGACTTGCTAACACCTTATTGTCCTTGGCCCGACATCCCCTCGGAATATTGGCGGTCGTGCACCTTTCTTCCGCTCCCGTCCAAATGCCATCAGCGACGAGAGTTGACAAAGGATCTGTTCAATCTGGCCCATCCACTCTACTGCAATAACCAAGATTTTCATCACTTAACTCTACCTGCCTATCTTTGTACTATCTGTAACTCACCTCTTACCCTTTTTTATGTGCATTGATACAATTCTAGTCATACTCATTGTGATATCACCTTCTAATCAACTATTTTATTGCCTTTACCTTCTTGACATTTTTCTTGTTCTATCAACAGGCTTTTGTATAATGTATATACATCATATTTTATTTTATAGTTACTTTTACGTCATGACATGACCAAGAGTCGCAATGAAGATTATTATTATAAAAAAAACCAAACTCCCTTCATCGAACATGGCGTCTCCTCATAACCGGTTCTCCAAAGAAGAAGAGAGAAGGCCTCATCGACCTATTGGCAGTACATGTGTACCGGAGCAGGCACATCTAATTAGTCATCAACCACAGCCATTGCTCTAAATCAGTTTCAGCTTTTGAGGAAGTTTGCTCCTGTCTAGCAATCTCTGAGTAAGTTTCCAAGGGTAAGACACGGACAAACGTTCAAAAATGTATGAAAATTTTGTGCAAAAAGAGTAGCAAACAAGCAATAAGGCTGATGAGCACTTCGAATCCAGTAACTGTGGGAAGCCTCCAAAAAAAAGTTGGACGTAGTTCAGGGTAAGATTAAGGCCTCCATCGAAAATGACCAATTACAAACTGAGGGTAATGGTGCGTCTACACGAGAAACATTCTGTTACAAAGTTTGCCGAATATATGCAGTTAACATTACAGATGGCATTGACTAAAAAGAGTTGAGCTTTAAAGAACCAATAAGGACCCGCCCACAAGAACGGAGGGCATTTCACAGGGACGGTGATGGCCATGGGCAGCTTGAAAGTAATGAGTCAGTGGGTAGGACTCGATCCGTTAAGATCCGACTGATCTGGCTTTCATGGCTAAAATGGGCGGGCGGGAAATGGACGAAAGAGCAGCCAAAAGTGGCTGGCTGGTCTGGCTACTGGGGTCTCAAGGGTGTACGTTGAGGACCGATCATGGGCGTGTGTGTCGGCCGAGGGCTGACTCATAACTGGCCAAGAACCTCCAAGGAAGGGCCGATGATTCCGTTATCTCTGATGATCTGATCCAACTTGAATCTGATCAGTCTTCTTTGGACGAGTTCAAGGAATCCATCCATCTAGCCTTGGGTTGGCTAGCTCAAGTCTTGCTCACAGACTTGAAAAAAAAAGACTTGAAAAAAATGTAAAAGAAGGGACCGGGACCATGGCCGGGTCCATGACCGTACTGAGCCCGAAGACAGGCCCAGGGTGGGTGGGTTGACTGGGGTCGACACTTTCATTGTCTGGACGGGAGGAGATGGGTTATTTCCGGCGCCGGGGTTTGAACCCACGACACCTGGGGAGAGGACTCTTGCCTTGTTCGCGCTGCCTCTTGGACCGCCGAATACGGATTCGAGAGATAGGCGTTGTTGGTTGCTTGATCGATCGATCCATCGTGATAAACGTTATTCTCCACCGATTAGTTGGCGGTGCTCATTTTTAAATTTGTGACAAACTGTTGTAAAGGTTTGGAGAGAGACCTTAAAGGCTATTAATATCGTGTTAGGTTAGGTTGGGTTAGGTTAGGTAAGGTTTGATAAGATTAGGTTAAGCTTAAAACAGTAGCATCGCCAACTAATCGGTGGAGAATAACGGGTACCATCGATCGTTCATCATTCAATCCTCGATAGGAGATGGAAGTGTGACTATTGAATGAAGAGGGGACGGGATGACACCTGATGACTTTGAACATTGATTGACATTTTCAGGCCCCTTCATACTCCAAGTTGGGGTTATCTTGCGTCAAAATGAACCACAATCAATACATTTTTCTTTATTATAAACCATCATGGATCGAAAGAGTTAAGTTCTGTACTGGCTGAAAATGGACACCTTGGTTGGAAGGGCTGGGGAGGGTGCTGTCGTCCATGAAATATTTGCTCTTTGGCAAACAAACTTTAAACATGTTCAAATCGAACAATGTTTGTCAAATGGCTAATTATTTGCCGAATTATTTGTCGTGTAGACGCACCATAAGGTGGTTCAAGAGGTCAGGTCGAATCCGAAGGCTTTTTCTCTTATTGCAACTCTAAGAGAAAGATGAAACACCCTGTTGGGGTTTTGAGGTTAATGGGGAAACCATCAGCAATGTAGAGGCTATGGCTAACATGTTTGGAGTTCAGTTCTTCAGTGTGTTTTCAACCCCACTGAGTTCAAAAGCAACAACTCATTGCTCTGAAGATGAGTCTGTTGAGATTGACAAGATCAGTCAAGCTGAAGGTTTAGATGATCTTGTAGTCACCGATCAAGATGCTTTAGAGGCCATCAGGGACTTGAGGGTTTCGAGCTCTCCTGGTCCTGATGGGGTGACATCTCAGTTTCTGTTGAGATGCTCACTGTTTCTTGCTCCTGTCTTCTCGAACTTGATGCATTGCATCTTGGATCAGGGCAAGTTTCCATCTTCACTAAAGTTAGCTCAGGTTGTTCCAATTTTTAAAGGGGAGATAAGTCGCTCCCCAGTAACNGTCTCGTGCCTGAGAGAGGAACGCAAAATCATTAGATAATAACGTAAAAAATCCTTTGGGGTATACATAGTATGTAAGGTAGGATAAGATTGAGCGAATAAATGACAGAATCAAAAATAAATTTGAGAATAAATACAAATCATAATATGCTGGAGAGATGTGTCCCTTCCAAAGGTGCTTCATCATGTTTCCGCTGTTGTCCCATGAACTGGGTCACTCACACAACAAGGAGGGTCGTCGTGAACCTTGGATTCTTCACTCACTGCCCGAGAGGGATCATTGTGGGCATTTGAGGGGGATTTTCCTCTGGTAGACATCCCATGATGCCTGGGAGCATTGTGGTTTGGCTTCTTGAGCTCTAGCTTCTTGATCTTTTTGATTCGCGTCGCATCATTCGATGGATCATTGTTGGAGGGGGCTTCGGGCATTGGAAGCGACCCCGCTTGGATCTCCCCCCCCCTCGAGGACTCCCGTAATTCCAAGACTTCATCGGTTGCTTCGATCAGACTTGAATGATCCTCTGCGGGCTTGCTTCTCACAGATGAGTGGTACTTATTCAAACCTAAGTTCGGGCGGAGTGAGATGTCACAGGAACGGGTGGTGAGGCCCTTTTCATTAATATTTGCTGGTGAGTTGCTAGCATTTACATTAACGTCATCCTCCGGTAATACAGATACAGTCGCTCCTTTTGTAAGCTCAGATCGGCAATCTCGGCCAATATGGCCTTCCTCCTTACACCTGAAGCATCTCCGGGTTTGATCCTTGTGTTGAAGAAAGATCTTCCTACCCCGTACTTGAACGAAGTCAGGGATCGACGTGAGGGGTTTGATCTCAACTTGGACTCTCTTGTGGCCATTCCAGATCCCATCGATCAACGTGTCTCCGGCAAATAATTCCTTCGAGATCCCAGATTTATCAACGGCAAATGGACGAATCGCGTCCAGCAGTTCCTCATCGGAAGCATAGTACTGGACGTTGAGGAATCTTAGGGCCGAGACCGAGGAGCCCCCTCGAATACTGCACCTCCAGGTGACTTCTTCAAAGGTGCGCTCGAATTGGAGAGAGCTTCCATATTGCTCAGCTACATCAATCTCTTGTTTCGTGAACACTCGTACGGTATTCTTAGGCCCACCAGCTTGACCGATCATCGCTATGTCGGTCGACCTCAAGCCAAGAACGGAGATCACAAAGTCACCAACTACCTTGGGAGAGGGACGTCTGGTTGCTTCCGAGCACTCAAAATCGAGAACGAGAGGCCTTGGTAGACCCATGTTGGTCAGACGATGCTTGCTGTTATCAATAGTCGTGATTGGTTCGCCATTTCCCGATCCCAAACCAGGGGACGATCCAATGGCGGCATGCAAATATGATTTCGGTGGAGAGCGAATCATAGTCGAATTGCTGACATATTAGGGAAGGAGATATAACTCGGGTAAAAACCCAAACGGGGCCCACAAGACCCCAAGAACCAGACCTTTGAAACGTATGTTCACTCCAAGATTCGAATTTTTCACAAGTACTTGTGGACCAGATTTTCGTACGTCCTGTCCTCACGAAGACGAACGCAAAAAAAAAAAATGGACGCTT
>NC_081442.1:2805734-2808322 GCF_007210705.1 Tigriopus californicus
TTAATGTGGGTCGTGAGAGCACCTTCAAGCCTTCGAGAATCTTGGCTGGTTAGAACAATGAAGTCCACTTCTCTTCTTTCTCGGACTCGTTCATTGGTTACTTTGCTTCCCCTTTACCATTCGTAGGGAATACGTAGGCCTTGTTGATCCGGTTGCATTTAGAAAGCGTTCCACATAAACCCTACATTCAAGGACTATCTCGGTGTGCCAACTCAAATTCGTTGGTGGACCAAAAATCATACAAAGATTGAAAGGTACTAAATAGACGAATGATATAATCTTTCATTTTAATAGTACTAGAGATTTCATTCCCTGCAGCGGTTAGAAAGCCCGTGAAAAAAAATCAAACCATGCTGCAGAGCCAGCATGAATGCACCCAATTGATTGGCAAGACCAAGGTAGGTTCGAAGGTTAGTGATTGACTTTGGGCTCGGAAACGCCTTTAGCGCTTCTAGTTTGTTTGGGCCTGGTTTCAGTCCGTTATTTGATAAATCGAATCCCACTCACTTATTGTTCCGTTCGATTTCGAACTTATTAATAGATAGTCTGACCCCATGCTCGCGGGACAACTCAGGGCAGTCACAGCCAGCGCACAAATGCCATATATGTTCCCTTGTTCATTTATTTGGAGTCAGAGTACAGCTCTCTTGCTCGGCCTGCCATCTGACGATGGGTGTCCCAATTAAGGAATATTCCCGCTCAATTGTCCCAGCCAAACGTGCAACATTATTTATTACCTCACCCTCGGGAATGATCGCTGGTTCGCCAATTTATCTGTTAAGGCAGTAATTTATGCTGTAATTCAAATTCTGTAAAAAAGCTTGGACTTGGCTAACTTGGGTTTGAACCAGGATTCGCAAATTGGAAAGAGTATGCTCTTCCAATACGGTACCACAGCTGGCCTGGAAATGTCATAAAAGATTTTAACTATCCACCTCTTTTGTTTCAGTATTTCCAGGTCAAAATCAGTGCGGTGGCTATACACTTGGTTTGGTTTTCGGTAGTCAACAACCAATCTAACCTTCCCACTGTTGTGTTCTCTGTACATCTTGTCATTATGACAGTTTATCAATTCTTGCCATAGGTCATGGCCAGGCTTCTCATAATGGATAGGGACAAATCAAGCTGCCGTCACACGGTATTTTTTAAATTTCTATTGTTAATGAGTTCACCTGCCAAAGAGCCAGCAACATCCCTGAGAAAAGTTGTCATGACATCAGTGGATTGAAGGAGAAAATTTCGGATAATGTTTTCCTCAATACCATTCATTGCCATGAAGCCTTTCAATTGTCCTTTCAATGTCTTTCAGTTGTTCTGGTGTCAACTCGTGGTTTTTCTCGGTCTTAATATTTAACTTGAGTTTGCTTGTGGTTTTTTGTCGCTGATTCCTCCAAGGTGGCGATGGTCTTTGACTTGGGCCAAAATTGATGTACTGCAGGGACATCATGTGGTAAAATTCCCAATGCTTGGAGGTCTTTCTTACCAAATGTTAAATCACCAGGCTCCGACAAAATATGTTGTTTCCATGTCAAGTAGAATTTCCAGAAGTTAGACAATTGGATGTGCGATGGAGCTGAACCGAGTGATTGGGAAGAAAACCGCTTTTTAAAATCATCTCGAATTTCTGCCCGACATACGAGCACCATTTTTTGTACAAGTCTAGTAATCACTATTCACACTCGCTCCTGTACCTTCCTTAATACCTATTTAAGCTTTTCACATTTGCAAAATAGACGTTCTTCGCATGCCATCCACCATTCAGTAATAAACCTCATAATCCCTCAACCACTAGATCTGTGTTCTTGGGTATAACCACGAACTTCTAGAAATATGGACCGTGAACGAGCTTCTCGTCAAATCGGCCTCCTCATGGTCAAAGCATTTCTGAGTCACTTTTCGAACTAAAATAATAGAATAAGAAACGTAGATCAATTCAATTGAAAGCAGGTCATTTTTATTTCATTTACCTTTAAAGTGATTCCTTTCTGTTATGTTGTCAAAAGCTTGTGTAGCTGACCAGGAGCAGGCCGAAAATTCGAATTTTATGTAGCGTATACAACATAACTTTAGACACGTCTCCTTGAGTTCCCTAAGCATAGTTTTGGACTCAAGCTTGGCCAAGTTCATTTATTCAACAAGATCTTGCGGTCCTTTGAAGTGCTTATTTGGAATAAAGTGAACGGTTTAGGAGTTACGAAATATCTGCCTCCGTTTGCAGTCCACATCTCTAGAAGCCCGTGGGATAACACATGGCGCCGTTGGTTCCCATACGTTTCTCCCAACGTCATCTCCGCCTGTGGATTTCCGCCCGGTGATCTCCGCCATAGTGAACTCCGCCAACGGCACTCTCCTCCACCATCAAATTCCCCCACGGTGAACTCCGCCACAATGAACTCCTCCAATGGTGAATTCCGCCAAGAGTGAACTCCCCACGACGATCTCCGCCATGGATAACTCCGCCAACAACAATCTCCGCCAGGGCGAACTCCTCCTACGGTGAAATCCGCCACGATCAACTCCGCCATGATGAAGTCCGCCATGATGAAGTCCGCCATGATGAAGTCCGCCATGATGAAGTCCGCCATGAT
>NC_081442.1:2809053-2826264 GCF_007210705.1 Tigriopus californicus
AAAATGGTCCGTTCTGTAATATACTTAATAGGCAGATTTCTTTGATTTTGAATGTTACGGAGGTAACTGCTCAATCGGTTGCATTCAATCAGTACACTAGATTTTTCATGGTCTTGGGAGTTTAAAGTTAGTTGATGTAGTTTATAGTGATTTTGACGAGGCGCTGAAGGGTAGATAGTTCCCAATTAGTTAGCAGGCTTCAAGAGATTGAAACCTGATTGGATAAAAAATTTCGTTCGTGGCAGAAACCAATTGGTTAAGATCTAGGGATCTCTTAGTGACACAATCCCGCAGAATTCATGACTTCAAGTTGGATTTTCCAGAGGGCTCCATTTTACGAGCTCTCCTTTTCTCTTCTATTCATTGTTCTGATTCAAAAGGTTACTGTTATGAACTGCATCTTCTTGAATTGACGATGCAAAGTCAGATTCGGGCAGGAATGACCATGACCCCAATAACTTTGCAAAATAACTTAGATCGAATCTACTCTTAGGTCACCGAGAGTAGCATGACCTATAACAAAATGAAATTCAGGTCAATGGCCGTGGGTTCGACGCCATTAAAGACATTATCAGTCCCGATATGAATATGGCGGAAAGCTACTAAACAGGTCTCGTCCATGAAAGATTTAAGTGTATTCCTCAAACTTAACGGAAAATTTATAGAGCATACCCACTTGAATGTTGGTATAGCTTTTCAAACGAGTCGTCAGATATATTGGACGTTGAAGTCCAGAGAAAGTATTGCCATGCTAATTTTGTACTTCGTCTATTTGACTCTCCTTATTTTCTTAAATATTTCCCAAGAATGTCTGCAACCTAATACCATATACCTTAACACAATAGCAAGACCTGCTGTTATACATCAATCATTTAAATAACTTGATTGACAATTTCAGGACGCTTCAAAATATGAGTTTGACCTCTCAATACAAACGAAAGGTGCTTTGCATCTTGGTGGCACTTCGATGGTGAAGTATTACTCAAATATATTTATTTTGCTTGTTAAGTTGTGCTTTTTGGCCAGAAGTGATCTGTATATAATAAAATTCAAAGCTAATAGGAGCTGGAAGTTATGAGGCTTGATTATATGATTACCGACCGTGGCTTTGTTCATGATGATACTACGGTACTTTGGCGCTAGTTCACTGGCCAAGGAAAGTCGACTTATTGCTGAAATATTCCTGGACGGGATTTTTAAAAGATTGTTATTATATATTAGTTCGTCATAAAACTTTAGTGATTACTTTCAAAAGTGGCTGATTTCTTTCCGCATATTTAAATGTACTATTCACTATCCCTACTTTTCACTGCCTTTAAATAGCAGAAATCGGAGAGAAATGTTTTATTTGCTCACATTTATCATTTATTTTCCGCGTTCAGTCCTCATTTTTTCTCCTTCCCCACGCTTGAACGCGGTCTCGCTTCATAAGAGTAGTTCATGGTTGTGGGTGTACTTCAGACTAGGGGATTTTTTCTTGGCACGGTTTTCCTTGGGGTAATTCACCACTGACGGACGTTATCATGGCGGAGCTTAATTTGGCGGAGTTGACCTCAATCATGGTGGAGTTGATCATGGAGGAGTTGATCATGGAGGACTTGATCATGGCGGACTTGATCATGGCGGAGATTGTTGTTGACGGAGTTATCCATGGCGGAGATCGTCGTGGGAGAGTTGTTCACTCTGGGCGGAATTCACCATTGGAGGAGTTCATTGTGGCGGAGTTCACCGTGGGGGAATTTGATGGTGGCGGAGATTGCCGTTGGCGGAGTTCGCTATGGCAGAGATCACCAGCCGGAAATCCACAGGCGGAGATGACGTTGGGGGAAACCGATGGCCATCGGCGCCGCTGGTTAATCGGCTATGGCCCTCTATTTTTCAGCTCTCCCTGTGTGAGGGATCGAGCATGTGAGACTCTCGTTGTGTGGAATGGAGGAGCATGGAGGCCGTGGGCCAGGCTGGCAAGAACCCTCGACGGCCCCGAGATCCCTATGTTGGGACGGCCCCGTAATCCTTGCGAAAGGATGGTCTCGTGATCCTTACAAAGGGATGGTCTCGTGATCCCTATGTTGGGATGGGCGGTGGATCCCTATGTTTGGATGGACCTTTGGATCCCGTGAGATGAACCCTTGGACGCCGCGAAATAGTCTGTGAAACCCCAATGATTGGCCCATGAAAACCCGATGGTTGACCTGACGATTAAAAACTTTTTAATCAATTATATCCATGTAGAAGATCGTCTAGAAACACGGAATACTTCACTTTCAGCTCGATATGCTCATCGAACTCTCCGTTATCCTGCAGGACTAAACCTGAATCCGTCATGGATGGGACCTACTGAATGTCCTTGCCTTCATCATCTACTAGTGGAAAGTCTGAAGGCATAAACCCAAAGGTCATTGAGGGGATTTACATTCCATTCAATGCCTGTTACTCTTAGAAACCTCAGCTAGATTTGGTCTAGGTCTTCTACCAGACAATAGGAATTCCGACCATTCCTACCGCAAGGTAATTTAGAGGATCACCTGACTTGACATCATGTATGTCACTATGGGATCCCTCAACCTTATCCAATAGTTGGTCCATTTCATTGCGGAAGACATCGCCCTCTGTTTCATGTAGGTGCGGACATATAAACCAAGAAACGAGAGAACATGTTTTAAGATGCCAGATCTCATCAAGGGATTATTAAATGAAAAATGTATGGCTGAAGTATTGCGATACAATGAATATCCCTACAACTCATCTGGGAGACCTTTCAAATCCTCTAGGGGTAAAATTCCGAACAATTGAGACGTGTAAATAAGTATTTCAAAGGAGGTTGTATACTGCATGATTGACGCTTTTACAATCATTATTTTCAACAAAATAGAACTAAACAAAAGCACTGCTTCACGAGTTTTTGATGAAAAACTTTTAAAACATCACTATCTCTAGAATTGAATCTAGATTTTTAGGACAGTTTAATGGAAAAAGACGATCACAAAAAGTCGCTGGTATGTTACAAGTATAAAATATATAGCTCCTTGTTTACTTCAATTTAGAGGAAAAGTGTTCATAATTTTAGTTTTATAGGATTTGATAGGTCTCTCAGAAGAGTTGGTGGTCTATTAATGGTGTTCAAACGTATCAACAATAAGATGTTCAGCGAAAAATACTTTGTTCAAATCAGGCATCTTAGAGTGCATTCTCGTCCTTCTACGTTTGTTTGTCCGCAAGAGGGGGAAAGCAGAGAAGAATGAAGAGGACTATTGCTTCCCCACCACAAATGGAACTTCTTAATTAATAATATAATAATTGAGAACATTGCATTGGATCCCAATCTCATGGAGCCAGTTAACTAAAAGACCACAATCTACATTGTCAAAGGCATTGGGAAAGTCAAGATACATTCATTACCTGGACTGACTCAGGACTCTCTTGTCCCTCAATGATTGGCTCTATATGCTTGATCAGTTGGGTAACAGTGCAAAATGTGTTTGGGCAAGTCAGGTAAAAAGTCGAAAAATCAAAGGACTCTCCCCAGCACTATTGCTAACCGGGCATAAATTAGCCGGGTTATATAAGAACGCAAAAAGGACAAATTAAGGGCGGCTTTACACTAAGGCGAAAAACCGAGATTGAATCCGTTTAGAGGATTGAAGTTGGAGTAGTGATGGGCCGAGTTTGGCGAAAAATTTGAGTCCAACAGAGGACTCCAGTCTTTCACTGCACTCAAGTCGAACAAAACGATAGAAGCACCAAAAACTCGCCCTAGCAGCACAAGCCCCACTTCAATCCTCAAACCGGAATCAAACTCGGTTTTCCATCCTAGTTTAAAGCCGCCCTAAGTCATATGTAACTAGCACTGTACCAAAGCATCAATTTGTGCTTGTGCTGACATGTCAATTACGACCTATTACGCAAAAAGGGGTTGTTACTTATGTTTCAGGTCTTTAATGGGCAGCTTTCTTTCAGAAAAGGGCAATCAATTGTTCAGCATGCTCGGCCAAGTTCTTGGCTGACTGGGCCTCCAGGGCAGAGGACTCTGTATTGAGGGCTCTTGCGGCAGCGCTGGTGGCGTCAGCGGCTGCTTTGGCACAAACGGCCGCACGCTGAGAGCGCCCAATTCGATCTTGCTCATTGGGCCGGGCCAGCAGGAGCCCTATGACGCGCACCGCCTCTGTCGCTGCCACCACATCACGTCGGGCCAGAAGGTCCATGTTCTCAGACTGAAATCAGAAAATTAAACTCACATGCAATGAGGCCGGTGGGTAGGTAACATGGTTCTAAAATCGGCCACTTTTGTGTTTCGCATAGTAGCCCGTAGGTGGCGCCACACGATGAAACGTACCAGTTTGAATATCGTTCCAGCTAGAGCCACTATAATAGAATTAAAAGAGTACATGCATGAGAAGCGACATCTAACGGATGGAAGGGTGAACTAGCGCAACTTTCCAAAAGGAGAGGCACACTGTACTTAGAATTGACGGATTCAAGAATATCTCGTTGCAGGCTTCAAATTTGGACAAAAAAGGATCGTTAGAGGGTTTGAAGACATTTTTAAGACATATTCATCGGTTTTCTCACAAAAATGGACAATTCACTGAGCATGAAACGTGATTTGAAAGGGTGAGGACCAATGGGGAAATGAAACTCTGACTAAAGCGTTAGATCGGTGCCAGCCAGGTGTAGCCCCAGACCCTGTAGCCCCCAACTGATTCCTACTAAACTGGACTGGCTGGCTGGGTCACCTCTCTGTTTAGGGGAGACAAGCAGGATATAACTAGGAGTTCGTTGATCCAGTCAAAAGTCTGGGTGAGCCCTGCTATCCCTGCTATCGCCTGGGTCTGTTCTTCTTTACCCACCCTTCTTATCCTGCCTGTCTAGCCTAAACGGAGAGGTGACCCAGGCAGCCAGTCCAGTTTAGTAGGAATCAGTTGGGGGGCTACCAGGGCTACACCTGGCTGGCACCGATCTAACGCTTTAGTCAGAGTTTCATGTCCCCATCGGTCCTCACCCTTTCAAATCATGTCTGATGCTCAGTGGTTAGTCCATTTTTGTGAGAAAACCGATGAATATGTCTTAAAAATGTCTTCAAACCCTCTAACGACCTTTTTTTGTCCAAATTTGAAGCCTGCAACGAAATATTCTTGAATCCGTCAATTCTCAGTACAGTGTGCCTCTCCTTTTGGAAAGTTGCGCTAGTTCACCCTTCCATCCAATAGATGTCGCTTCTCATGCATGTACTCTCTCTATTATAGTGGCTCTAGTTCCAGCTGTGGCACCAACTTTTGAGTGTGAGTGCCAACCAAATTTGAGCCAGGATTTAATAAATCAATCACGTCAAAATTACTTCTCATGGTTTTTTCAAGTAAGAAGACTGTTTAGATGGATATGCGCATTTCTCTCAATCCTTGATAAGGTTTTTTGACCACCGTGATGAGACGGGTGAGACGAGAGGGGAGGAGACGACCGTATCCATGAATCCAGCTAATGATAACTAGATTCGAACAGTAATTTTGGCTCAAAGTCTTGCCACAAGCACAAGGCCAAGAAGGAGTAGCTACCATACCACGTTGTTCAGTAGATTTATTTTGTTTCTAAAATGGTAATCAATTCAATTCCTAATCATACTTGAGAGTAAACCTCAATTACAATGTCTCAAAGCACATGAGGTTATCCAAGTTCTTACGATTATTACAATTTAGAAGCACGACTTAGTCCGGAAGAATGAAACCGTTTTACCGCAACCTTTTACTTCTCACTTACTTCTCTCTTACTTTCATCAATTTCCTGAGAGTGTATGGCGATATCTGGCTGCAAACACTTAAAAACCTTACCTCCCCATACAAAAGCCAATAAGGTAGAAATCTGGAGAAAAAAGCGTCATTTTCTCAAAACTAAAGAGATTTTAGTTGGACCACATGTTGGAACTCTTTCTTGAATTACCCAACTTCAACCAAAAGAGGAAAATAGTTACTTATTAACCCAGAGGTACCTAGATGATGAGGTTGAACATAAATATGGAACAAAATGTTGAGTTGCTGTTCCACTCCAAAGTGATCCAAATTGGGTGTAATTAAATCTCATGGTTTTCACCTATTTAATGGAAAATTCAAAATATTGTCACTCCAGTGAGACACTGCCAAGTTCTGTTCTTGTGTTCGTGATTATGGATAAGTAGATTCCTTAGTGTCTACCAAATGTTTAAGCTATTTCTAAAAGTGCTTGGATATGGTTCTTTTTGTGTTTCAGGACGACATAATAATCAAAACTTATGACAAAACATGTCTGATTTACAAGACTGCCTTTGATGGAGATTAATTGAAATTGCTTCATTTGGTCAGCCTGCTTGCGATTTTGTTCAACGCTTGTACTTTCAACATAATTTATTCCGAAGATGATAAAAATGTGAAAAGGTACCAAACAACTTTTCTTAATATTTCCTTAACATGGCTTATATGCATAGGTTTGCCGAGAGCTTTTATTTTTGAGAGAGTGAAGCTATATAGGAAGAACGGAGCAGATTGACTTTTTGAATATGAAGTTTAGAACTCAACAAGAAATAGCATCAAGTAGCATGCTACGCAGTAAAATCTAGAACACATTGAAAACGGTTTTGCTCGTAATGGGGGCTGGTTTTTACCTTCCCTGCATATATTGCCCAAGTTTTTTCGAATTCGGAATGAATCGAAGAAGCTTTTGGATAATGTCAATGTTCAGGCTTGCTTGGGTACCGTATTGGTAGAGCATCCGCTTTCCAATTAGCGAATCCTGGTTTGATCCCAGGCTAGCCGAGTTCAAGCTTCTTTGCGGTATTTAATTACAGCATAAGTTCCTGCTTTAACAGCTTAAATGGGCGAACCTGCGGTCATTCCCGAGGGTGACGTAATAATTAATGTTGGCTGTGACGACAAAGTGGGAATATCCCTCAATTGGGACACCCATCTTCAGATGGCAGGCCGACCGAGAGAGCTGCCATCTGACTTCGTAACAAACAAACAAAGAATGTCAATGTTCTTGAAAGTATCCTCAAACACTGTTGTTTCGAGAAGATGACGTCGACCCTTTCAAATGCTTTGGATGCATAATCAGTCTCATTAACAGTCTTATCGACCTGGAGGCCTCATATCGATCAACCAGAGACTTCAAGACTGCTTGGAAAGCCACTCATATGAATGAGTGTTTGCTTCATGAGATTGTTCACTAAAAACTGATATGCTTACATTACCTCGTTTGTGAACGAAATCAAATAAATAATCAATCACTATGTGGCTTTTGTGGTCATATTCACATGAGTGGCTTTCCAAGCAGTCTTGGAAGTATCTGGTTGATCGATAAAAGGCCTCCAGGTCGATAAGATTGTTGTTAATGAGAGTGATTAAACGCCCAATGCATTTGAAAACGTCGACGTCATCTTCTCGAAACATTAGTGTTCGAGGATACTTTCAAGAACATTGACATTATCCAAAAGCTTCTACCACTCATTGCCTTCAAATGAAACACCATGATTATGCTTCTGATGGATCGCTGAAGAACGGAGCCACTCCAAAACGATAGGATAATCTTTGACGAAGGATTTAAATGTCTTGTTGCCAACACCAAGAAGAACATGGAGCATTAGAACCGGCACCAGATCTATGTTTTACACTTTGAGTCCGTTTTTGTAAAGAGAATCGTCTCACGTTGCACATCCCAACACTTCTTAGGCGTCTTGTTTTGCAAGTACTTCTGAAAGCATGACCATATAGATTCTTATTTCCGTTCTTCTTCTCTTCTCATTTCCCATTTTCCCAATGACAAAATGCACACGGAAATGTGCTGGCATGAGCCCCTATTTCGAGTGTGCACTTCAGATCTTGAGGCACACATACATTCGGGAAATTCTCCATGAAAGAATCCAATTTCAGTTTCCCGACCAATTCCTTGATTGTACCGTAAGACTCCTTACATGGGCTTATCAAATCTTGAATTGTTCGATAAAGACCACTCCCTTCCTTGATAATGGCCCCAGTTTTTGCCACAACGTCCAGGCACAGGAGGCAAATAACCTGACTATTTTTGGGATCCTTTTCCATCTTTGTATGACAAAGGCACATTGACAAAACTTGTCTAAACTTAGGGACAATACTTGAAGTGTTTCAGGCGGTCAAAAGACATCTGAATTCAAGATCAATGCCTATTTCTGAAGAAAAATGAAACCAGAAACATATATGAAAGAAGCATAGAATGTCTTATGAGGTATGCAATGAAGAATAGTAATAAGAACAACGTGAAAACCAAACTTTAAAGCCAAGGATAACAAATACCGTAAAATCTACAGTTAAATGGACCAATGCCAACAACGCGGGGAAGCGTCAGACACACACACTGCCATACCTTTGGTTAGATTCCCTAGATTAAATTGGAAGACCATGAGATTTAATTACACCCAATTTGGATCACTTTCGAGTGGTACAGCAACTCAATATTTCGCAAACGTCTTTCTCCACAGCCCTTTAATGTTATTGGCATATTCGTTTCCATTGAGAGCACAACATAGATATGACTCAGTTGGGGACAGTCGTGTTAAGTATTAAGGGATTGTTTACATGAGTGAGTGCACCCAAATTGTCGCACCAAAAGCACTATCGGAAATTAGAATGCTTTGCCTCAAAAACAAGAAAATGTATGAGCCAGCATTTTGCACTTGCTACAGCTTTAAGGTAGTGCGACAAACACTCAGTCAGCTATTTTTGCAATTAGTTTCCATTAACACTAGAGTTCAGCATCAGGAATTCACTTTATTGGTATGAAGTATTTTAAATTTGTACTAGCACAACTTGCGCAAGTTAGGGCGGCTTTACACTGGGATGAAACACCGAGATTAAATCCGGTTTTAGGATGGAAGTAGGACTAGTGCTGGGGTGAGTTGTTGGTGTATGAGCCTTTTTGGTCGACTTGAGTACAATGCAAGACTGGAATCGCCCCACCAAAAGTCGTACTTCCATCCTCAAATCGGATTTGTATGAAGTATTTTAAATTTGTACTAGCACAACTTGCGCAAGTTAGGGCGGCTTTACACTGGGATGAAACACCGAGATTAAATCCGGTTTTAGGATGGAAGTAGGACTAGTGCTGGGGTGAGTTGTTGGTGTATGAGCCTTTTTGGTCGACTTGAGTACAATGCAAGACTGGAATCGCCCCACCAAAAGTCGTACTTCCATCCTCAAATCGGATTTAATCTCGGTTCTATTCGCAAACTGATACTAGTATCCCTACGCTATCAAAGTACTATATGGGCTTTGTCTCTCACTACATAACAGATGCTGCTTTATTTGATGCATGCAGTTTCAACCCTTGTTCGCTGCCATTTGGCTAAAACCGCCAAATGCCCGATAAAGACGACAAATGCCCAATTAAATGCCAAATCCCCAATGAAAACTCCCTCAAATTGAAACATTCATTGCCAAACTTCCTCTCAGAAACCGCCAGAATTACTCCATACATCCTCATAAAACATAGAGCAATTGCATTGCAATTACATTACATTTACAGGATTCAGAGGGAAAAAGGTTCAAATAAATTTGATTTTGAACTCAAATAACTGTCGAACTTTTATGTTCAACGTACCAATGCCTCGAAATCTACAAATCTGGACAACCTAACTCACAGGCAGACTAGTAAAATTGTGGACTAAAATAGGCTCTGATAGCTTGCACCTCCTAAACCTTTCTCTAGCACTTTAGCACTTCATTGGATAGCATATTGTTCTTGAAAATGTAAACCAACAAAAAAGTTTAAATTGGGGCCACTATCGTGTTCAGAATGTGGTCAGTCAAAGTCATGAAGTGGATCCACTTCATAACTTTGACGTATGGCTTAGGCTTGAATGGGGGTAGATGTTGCTTGCGACGAAAAAAAGTTTAAAGAGGGTTTACTGAGTTACTGGGTTATCTGAGGTCCTACACAAGAGACATTGAGTTCCGCTACGGCTCAAAATAACATTTCATACCTCATGCTTATGGCATTTCTTAAAGCAATGGTATCAATCTGGTTTGCAGTTTCGCTTCATTTGGTCTCTTGCCGGGCGTTGTTTAAGATACGTTGTTGGATATGGTGGAATCGTCATTGATTGACAAGTTTGCCCTAAAAAATAACGCTTTTGTACACCAGAAACATTCAAAAATGCTTTCCGATCCTCTTTTTTGCATTTTCAATCAAATATTTAGATCCTTAGACTAAGGACAGATTTACACTAGGATGGAAAACCAAGATTGAATCCCGTCTTCTTTCACTGCACGGAAGTCGAACAAATAGACTCATAATGCGAAAAACTCGCCCCAGCACTAGTCCTACTTCCATCCTCAAACTGGATTCAATCCTGATTTTCCATCGTAGTGTAAAGCCGCCCTAATGCTTTGCTGTGTTGCGTTTTCATATTGCGAGGATGGTCAGTGCCTGACATCGAATGGGGTGTTGCGCATGAAAACGTCCAAAGTAGACTCTGACCGACAAAACCACAAGTCTATTAGAGAAATCAAAACTAAAGTGAATCTTCAGTAATGAGAGGAATGGATTAATCCAAGAGATATGGACATACTGGAAGAGCCTAGATCAACCTTTTAATATATAGTTATATATTTTCTGGTTCGGTTTGGCTTTTTTCCACGGGCTTTTCTAACTCCCTAAGGGAATAAAGTACTATCAAAATGAAAGGTTATAATTTGTAACCTTTATTACCTTTCAATCTTGATATGTTATTTGGTTTACCAATGAGTTTGAGTTGGCAGACCGAGCAAGTCCTTGAATGTAGGGTTGATCTGGAATGCTATCTAAACATTTGTCCAAGTCTGACTTGAAAGATGCAACCGGATCAACAAGGCCTACGTATTTCCCATGAATGTTAAAGGGGAAGCAAATTCAACAATGAAGGAGCCCGAGAAAGAAGAGAAGCGGACTTCATTGTTCGAACTAGCCTGGATTCTCGAGGGTTTGAAGGGGATCTCAAAGCGCACGTTAAGCCTCTACGGTCACTAGAATTGACCCTCAATCCCGGGTTGGGACAAAGCTCATGGATGCTTTTGAAGACGTACAGTACTAGATATCACTCGTACTTTCTCTGAACACTGTACAGTCCCAACATTTTTAGTCTCTCCCAATATAAGAGCTTTCTCATTCCTAAGCATATTCAAGATGTGGCTGAACAATCTACTTGTACAGAGTTAGCATCGTGATGCTATCTCTGGACTCAAACGTGCGATATATCCAAACACACATTTGAAAAGCTTTACCCACCTTTAACTGGATATGCTCATCGAGCTTTTCATTATCTTGGATGGCTACACCGAAATCTTTCATAGATGAGACGTGCTCAATATCTTTGCCTCCATTATCTACGAGTTGAGTATTCAAAGGAGTTGACCCGAAGGTCATTGACCGGAATTTCATTCCGTTCAGGGCTGTATTACTCTCAGTAACCCAATAGTAGATTCTTTCTAGGTCTTTTGCAAGGGTAGTGGAATCTTGACCCTTTCTACCAGAAACTGATCTATATCTGCAGCATAAGAAGAGAGATTGGCAGTAATACTAAGCTTTTGAAGCAGGGCAACGAATATTTTAAAAAGGAGGGGCCCTAAGATGGAGCCCTGGGGAACTCCCGATTTGACATCATGAATGTCACTAAGGGATCCCTCGACCTTAACAATTGTCTTCCCATCATGAATCAAGCTTATTATCCAATTAAGAACCTTTCCTTGGATCACAAAGTCATTTCATTAAATAGCCATGATCTCCTCTAGCAAATTTGATGTAATTTTATAAGTAAAACTTTTGAAATATCTATTATTTAAGCAAGCATTTGGGTTTGATTGAATCATTTCGTGTTTTGAGTATAATCCCTAAACGCAACACAAACTTGAACTGACAACAAATATGTGAAGGTTAAGGTGCATCGTTAAACTGTACACTTTTGGTGAAGATTTGGTCAAAATTTGGGCCAAGTACTGAAACATATTGTAGTTAAGTTAAAATTATCGTAGCTTCATGATTATGACAGTTATTGAAAGTTAGTGATTGTGGTGTGGTTTAATCACTAAAAGGTTAAGGTAATATGATGGAATTCAATCAACATTCCAATTGAATCAAGTCCAAACAATACCCAATTGCAATATCATAGTTTAGCTGAAGTATCTGGGACAAGCAGTAAGCCAATATTCAAGTTCAGATTTGACAATGGTAAACTAAAATGTACATCCTTAAAGTATAGCTTGGCATTATGACATAACTAATGAATATGTGTAAGAATGCACTTTTTTCTTTATTTCTTTATTCAAATTTGGAATGTCATCCTTGGGCGATTTTTGCACTACAGCAATATTTCCAACTTCTTCTAATCGCCAGTGTAGCCACGGCCTTCCTGATATTTGGACTGTGAACAGAAACAAAAATTCTAATCTCCTATACTGTTCACTTGTTTCCAAATGAGCATTTCGTACATCTTGTTGAAAAGATGAGCTTGGCCAAAGTTGAGCCCAAAACTAAACTTAGGCAACTCAAGAGATAAAGCTAAAATTATGTAGCAAACACAACATTGGATTGGAATTTTCGGCTGCTTCTGGGTCAGAGACACAAGCTTTTGACAACTTATCCTAAAAGTATAAATAAGAGTCAAACTTTGCCGTCCCATTTTGTTGATCAGATACATAAGCTTTTGACAACTTATTCTAATAGAAAATTTATGAGTCTTCACTGTCCCATTTCGTTTTTTGCCTTCAAAATTTAGCTTTGACACTTGAAGGACAAATTCATAAATCCATCTTCCCAATTGATTAAATTAATGATTAGATGTACAGTATTTGCCATTGCAATCATATGTTTTCTTGCCAAACTGTTATTTCGAAAGTCACAATCTAGAGGGTCTGCCCATGAACCGGGTTACCATTTAGAATTTGTTAACCGGTCCTGAAATTCAATTTGGCTTGAAGATCAAAAATAAATAAGAACAAGTTTGACTCTTATTTCTAATTTACTTTAGCAACATTTGACACAGGAAAACTTCAATTACTTGAAATGAAATTTTAAAAAAAACTAAGCTGAGTTCCCTTGCAAGGTTTAAGATTGTGGCACTTCCTGTTGCTTTTGTTTTTGTTTAATTAAACAAGCAATTAATAGAGTAAAAAAGGCCAAAATTCCTTGTCTAGACCCCAGTGCCTTACATGCCTTCAGGAAAGTAATTTAATGAAACTTCAAACCTTATGCAAATGCGTGGGTACGTGGTCGAGTTCACCCTGAAGATATGACTTTTCTTATATTTGGCACTGCTATTTACTTTCAGGTTCCTAAAATTGTAAACGAAATTACGTCAAAAGTTATTAACTATCATTTGAGATTTACAAACTCCTTGTTAAGGATGTCCATTTTAGTTTACCATTGTCAAATCTGAACTTGAATATTGGCTTACTGCTTGTCCCAGATACTTCAGCTAAACTATGATATTGCAATTGGGTATTGTTTGGACTTGATTCAATTGGAATGTTGATTGAATTCCATCATATTACCTTAACCTTTTAGTGATTAAACCACACCACAGTCACTAACTTTCAATAACTGTCATAATCATAAAGCTACGATAATTTTAACTTAACTACAAAATGTTTCAGTACTTGGCCCAAATTTTGACCAAATCTTCACCAAAAGTGTACAGTTTAACGATGCACCTGAACCTTCACATATTTGTTGTCAGTTCAAATTTGTGTTGTGTTTAGGGATTATAGTGTTTTGAGGGGAGGCCAACAGTTATATTTGGAAGCTTCTAACCACTTGGTCTAAGATTGGTGGGCTCGGAGGTGGTGGTGGTGGTGAAGGCGACACAGGGGGAGCACCAGCCATTGCCGAGGAGCACGTCGAGGTCGAGGAGCACGCCGAGATCGAGGACGAAAAGCACGTCAAGGATGATGAGACTGTCGAGGTGAAGGAGCTGGCTTAGTTAGTCGAGTAGTTGGTGTTAATGGTCCCAGGATCGCTGATGTTGAGTTGACAGTTGACAAGCTACTCAAAGGTACAGGGTGACCAACGAAAAATTTGGGCGACGACCACAAAACCAAGCCAAAACGACCACTTTCTGAACTAAAAATGTTTTACCGACCACTTTGCAGACCACCAGAAAGTTAGCTATACATTTTAAATACCACAAGGAACATCTTTTTTACTGATAATCTTTTCTTGACAACCCCAGAGCTTTACAATTGAGTTCTATTGGGGGAATAGAAAACGAAATGCTGGAATCCATCCACTGAATCCGAAATTTACAAAATAATATGTTTTCAAGGAGCTCAGTGTTCATCCGGGAGCAGCCGTCACTCTAGTAATAGTTTGTGGCAGAGAAAGTGCGTTCTGGACCTGCATTGCTCACTGGAAGGCTCAACATTTTCGTCGGTCTATCTGCAAGTTCTAACATCTTCCTTTTACCAGCCACTTCAAGATACCTTTTCCTGATCCAGAATGAACTCGTTGTGTCATCATCATGGATCCAGCTTGCGATCGGTCGCAATTGTCCCTCCAAAATGGTTAGACTAACAATATCTTTACTGAAGAATGGGGACTTGCAATCGCTGACCTTAGGAGGAGACACTTTCATTTTTTCGATAGTGAATGGCAGAACGGAAAGAGATTGGATTGTTCAGGGCGAGAAAAAAGCCAGACCCAAAACAAACTTATTCTAAAAAAGGGAGTAAATTCAAAATTTGTGAAGTTGAAATGAGCTTTTGTTTGAGGAATATACATCCTATTAGAGACTGACCACCCTGAGAAAACGACCACGCTTGCGACCACTGACTACTGATGTGATCAAATTGACGCATAATTTGGAAATTTGCTAATTTGTTTGGGAAACTTAAAAATTTGTAAATTTGGATAAAATTTGGTGTCATTTCAAATTTTTTCAGTACTGCCGAAATGACGATTTTCAAAAAGTACTTTTCCTGAGACTTTGTGGAGAATTGTGAAGATTTCCTGTATTTACTTTCATTTAGTTTTAAATTATTTTCTAGTTTTAGCGGACTTCAATACAAAGCTTTCTCTCAAAACTTGTTTTCAAGGCCGTGAACAGTTCTGACCCATTTCTAAAGACATGTATATTTCCCTTTGAGCAAGCCTGTATGGCAGGGCGACCATTTGTTACAAACCACAAAATATGCTTTGTCATTACTTATGAACGTAGTTGCCTCTGTTCCAAAATTTGTAAAGGCAAGTCGATCCATACATTTCAGGTCGTTCATTGATTTGATTTTTACGTCAAAATATTGGGCAAAATGAGTTTTTGATCGTACATGTCTATATCAGCTACAGAGTGCCACTATTTGCTCTCCGTTGACGGCGGAAGTTAGGTGAGAAATATAATAGGTGCCAAAACTCGTGTCAGTGGTGTGGGTTCAAGTCAAGCAAGGAAGAAACAACCAAGATGGACAACCCTTCAAGTTTTATCAATTCAATTCAGGTTGGTTGGTATCAAATATTTTTTTAACTAGAGGTGTATATGGCATAAAATTTAAAGTTCTTATTGCAACTATTCTAGATCTGGTTGAGATCATGATGCCAAAGATCTACGCTACCAACTCCTATCGGATTTTTGCTTTGTAGTGATCTCCGCCAGTGGATGTCCCCATAATGAACCCTCCCAGCCATCAAGTTCCACCAATGGCCAATTCCCCCATACTAAACTCTGCCAAACATGGAGTTTTATCTACAAAGAACTCCCCACTTGGAGCGATGTCAACAATGAACTCTGTTATTAGTCATTCTACCCAAGTGAACCCCGCCTTAAAGAAATCCCCAACAACGCATTTGATCAACTAGCACTAGTCCAATCTGAACCTACAATGAGCTCGGCTCAGCAGGTGCATATTTTGCCATTGAAAATATGTCCTTAACCATGAAGAATGTGGATGGAACAAGCTATCCCAGAAAGTCCGGCATTGCCTTAGCCTGAGGCTACCAACGTATCACCCAACCTCATCCACCATTGGATGATTTAAAAATGTGATACTGTTCCATTTGTGACCCTTTACTTTTTCTGTTATCTCATTTTTTCTACCATATTTGTCCTGTAAGTGCATCTCTGTATTCATTATGATTTAACGTTTATACTCTACTTCACACTAATATTTTGGTTATTATTTGTCTTGACTCAACTCTTCATGCATCTCTTGGACTATTGCCAGACGCGTACCAAAAAAATGAGCATTGAGCAATCTGTCAATAACTTAATTGAAGTAACAATGTATTATGGTGTCGCCAATGAAACAAATAAATCATCCAAAACATTACCCAGACAATAAATATTTGATTTGAATGACTGAAGGAGGATTGAACACAAAAGCCATCCTTCATTCTTTGTTGTTACAGAATGAAATCAAAGAGAGTATTCCTTTCAAGAAGCTGTTGATAAAAACCTTGCTACAGTTTCCTATGACAGAAATCAATGTCGGACACTTTTCAGTGGGGAAAAAGAGATGGTAACGGTCCAATCATGCATTGAAACAGGATAATAAACGTACTATATGGCTAAAATACGTTCATATCTAATTGTTTAAAACACTCAGACACCACATTGATGATAACAGAGTATTGGTAGATATAATTATTTTTGTTCCTATTATTTCATTTTTACTATATTTCAGCCCATAAAGTAGAGTCAAGATAACTTGAAGAAAGAATAAAATGAATACTGATGATCAATTATTGTTTGAGTGGATTTCAGAAAACCATATATAAGAGTTGGAGTAGAGCAATGATTGGAATTGATGTTTAAAAATTTAATTCGAATTACATGACGGAAAATATGGAATATTATATTTACTTTCTAATCAAAAAAACCTACTTCGAGTTGTTCCGCAATTGAGCAGATTTGATATTGTAGGACATGGTATGGACAAACATTTTCCTAATGCAGACAATTCTTAGAGCTCTCTTCACCAGAAAGTAATTTTGTGTTTATAATGTTTATAATTCCATTCATATTTGTCTCTGACAGCAAAGATTGGTCAAAAGTAGCGGGCTCTATTGTTTTTAAACGGTTAATAAATTGATCAGAGTAAACTAATAAGAACCTTCATAGTTGCAATAAACGATGTCACAAAACGGGGAAAGCCAGGCCAAGTCTGTAATAATGCAAGAAGCTTACAGCTTCTTCAATGGTCGTAGGATTTTTTAGCTAGCTCGAAAGGTGAAATGCTCACTCAAGAGTAGCCA
>NC_081442.1:2826315-2834451 GCF_007210705.1 Tigriopus californicus
ACTTCCGGCGCCGGGGTTTGAACCCACGACACCTGGGGAGAGGATTCTTGCCTTGTTAACGCTGCCTCTTAGACCGCTCGGCTACACCAGCTCCTTATGCTCTTAAAATTTTATCGAAACAGATAATTCAAATTGAAAGTTGATATAAAACGTCGTCCCCGTCGTTAATAACCAGCCCCATTTCCTTCGTCCAAATTATAAGAAGTAGCTGGCTTGTGATATATCTTGACTCTTATTGTAACATGGCTTCTAACAACAGATTATCATTCTGGCAACAAGTTAATGGATCCGACTCTAATACTTGGGCGGAAGTTTCTTCAGCCATCTCGATTCGCCATGGGCAAGAACTTGTGACTGAGCCTGCGCCATGTGGTACGCCATTGGAGATTGAGTTTGAAGCGGGTGGATCAAGTGTTGAAAATAACGTGTCCTTCCCCGACATTATCGTCGACGAAATCGGAATCGTTCCACGAAGTTCGGAGGTATTGGAAGATTCGGAGGATGGGCAAGAATCGGAAGATTCTGTCATCCAAGATCGGCACATTTGGAGTGCCACCTCGTCTGTAATGACTAGTAAGTTTTAATGGTTTTGTTATTTGAAATCAATATTCAAGTTACCAATTGTACAGATCCGCCTTCGCCTCCATTGGGCTCGATTGTGGACGAGGACTTAGATCCTGACAATATTCTCGAGGAGTCAAATGTCGTCACTCCATCGAATTTAGATGACGAAGAATCCAAGTAAGTGACTCATTTCTCTCTAATGCGCGCCTCCATTCGGATTCCATATGGCATGAAATGATCTCTAGAAAAAACAGTTTGACAAAATTAAGCATAGTAGGTGTTCTAATTTCAGCAACCTTATTCAATATGGCAAGCAAAGGTGTTCTCAGGTGTTATGGAAAATGTTTGAAAAGCGTGGAAAAACCAATGCAAGATGCTTGTATTGTGAGAATGAATACAAGACAACAAACCAGGCAACGACAACTCTTTGGCAACATCTCAGGAAAAAACACATGGTAGAGTTGGAGAGAATCCAAGGTAAGAAGCTACGAGTTAACAAAACAAGGCAAAACTTTATTACTAAAACCACTTTATTTAGGGCAAGTTGGGCCAACGAGATCTGCGGTTAAGACCTATCCTCCAAATTGCGACAGAAAAAAGAACCTAGACCAATCGCTATGCTTCATGGTTGTCAAAGATTTGCAACCTTTATCCATCGTCGAAGATGAGGGATTTAAGAAGTTTTGCCACACTCTCAATCCTCTCTATGCCCTACCCTCAAGACGAACTTTATCCGACATTTACATTTCCAACATGTTTGACAAAGTTCATGCAAATGCCAAGATTCGGCTCCAACAAGCTAGTTGGGTGTCGATCACTACAGATTTGTGGTCTTCGATCAATTGCAGTGGATTTATCGCAGTGACAGTTCATTACTGTGATGAAGTGACACTTACGCCACAATCGATGATCCTTGATTGCGTTAGAGTTCGGGGTCGCCATACCGCGGAGACTATTTCAATGGAGCTTCGAACCGTCTTTGAGAGGAACAATCTCGGGAACAAGATTCTCGTCGGAGTCACCGACAACGGTGCCAATGTGGTGAAGGCGATCAAAGATATTGGCATTACCCACGTTGCATGCTATGCTCACTCTTTGAACCTGGTTGCCAATTATGCATTTAGGGAGGTATCGTCCATCTGCACAATCAAGGACGTTGCTTCGAAATTAGTAGAGCAAACCAAGAAGAGTACCCATGTGATGGAGCTATTTGAGGGGATCCAACAAGACCAAGGCCGAACTAAGCCCAAGAAATTAATCCAAGATGTAGCAACGAGATGGAATTCTACCTTTGAGATGCTGGAAAGGCTTCTTGAGCTTAGGGGTCCGGTCTCCGTTTTGCTTACGGAGCCGGGAATGCGCGAGAAGGTGGGAATCTTTGATTCGAACACATGGCAAGGCATTCAGGATGCGGTCCATGTCCTTCGCCCACTTTTTGAAGCCACCGTAGAGCTCTCTAGTGAGAAGAGGACAACAGGATCAAAAATTATTCCCATCACGAAGATGCTCCTCATCAATTATGATGCCTTGATCCGAAGTTCATTACCTGGTACCGTAAGATACGACCTTGCCAAGGCCATCAGTGACAATTTGCTCCGCCGATTCGGATCTGTTGAGGATAACGTTAAATTGGCCGTTGCTACTATTTTGGATCCTCGATTCAAAACGAAGGGTTTCAGAGATGAAACCAAAGTGCAACTTGCCTCTCATCAAGTTCAATCCGAACTGTCAGACATGCCCAGTCAAGTGCCTCTTTGCAAAAGGTCTTCTGCACCACTGGCTTCAACGTCACTATGGGATGCATTTGACTCGGAGGTTGTCGAACAAGCACCGCCTTCTCCAGACATTCAAGGATTCTTGAATTCCCCGTGCCAGCCAAGATGGACCAATCCACTCGATTGGTGGAAAGAGACCGGGAGAGAAAAGTATCCTCGGCTCTTTGAGCTTGCCAAGAAATATTTGGTTATCCCAGCTACATCAGGGCCCTCGGAAAGGGTTTTCTCCTCGGCTGGCCAAATCCTCTCGAAGAAAAGAAACCGTTTGGGGGATGCAAATGCCCGAAAACTGATTTGTCTCCACGGCAACATTGCTAACATTTGAACATCGATCACAATCAAAGCTCTTTTTAGCACATTGAATGGTTTCAATTGAAGTGCCATTCAACTATGTATTCAGCTAATAAATAAAAGACGTGATCCTTATCTCGAACGAGCGAATAAAGGGAAAATATTTGAACCAACAAATTTGTCACTGAAACTTGATCTGATTTTTAGATTGCAAGGTCTTGAAAATCTCAATTCGGCTCACCTTGATAAAATAATATTGATCCATTCCCGCCTTTCCACTGGATTTTTATTGTGCAGCTTCAAGAATCTTGTCTGTCTGTTTGGAAAATAGTATGTGGGAATAAAGGTCACTGAAGAGGTCATGTCTTGGAGCAATATATTGGAGTGGGAGGATGAAAACACTCACAAACCTAATTATTGAAATAAGCATGATAGTGGTGTTAGGCCTAACCATGTATCCATGGGATCCATGGTCTTACAGATCTAGGTTGTTTCCGACCCAACAAACCACGGTTTAGAAATCAATAACAAAAAAAAACAGCTGTTCCTAAAGGTGACTGCTTTCTAAAACAATCAAAAGCAAGTCCGTTTGCACTCTTGGCATATTTCCTTACTCATGTTATTAAAGTACCAATTAAGCCACTGCACATAACTCAAATGCAAATGTATAGAAGTGCATTCAAGCCAGAATATTTCATTCACAAACATATTTTGGGCAAGACATTGCAAGTTTCTTGGAATAAAAAATATTGATTTTCATCAAAAAATCTCTCATCGCCTCGACCAACTAGAATATTTTTGAATAGTTGAATAAGTTAGTCATTCATTTTTACCTCGTTTACGACAAATCATTCAAAAGAACAGAGTATCAGTTGAAACTTTGCTACAGATCCAGAGAAAGCTCATCCAAGCTTCTACGAGATCCCTGTCCTCGAACTTGAGAGAAGGGAAAACAGGCACGTTACCAGGTGACATTTTGTTGCAATAATGTCCTGCCGTGGGTTTTGTGATCATTCCTTTAAATTCCACGCTTTGGTCACCCCAAACTTCGTCCGTGCTCATAAATAGCGCTATTATTTAGAGCAAAGTTGGTGTTGCTAATGAGCTTGAACATTTCTCTCCCTTTTTTAAAGACATCTTATTGAAAAAGCCCCATGAAAATATTACTTTGATGAGCAGTGTCTTTGCGCAATGTCACAAAGGGAAATCGTGATAATCTTGCATGCATATCTACCTTTACAATATCTAGTCTTTAAACTCTTTTGCCCATTCCTATTTCCGGTTAATTTGGTTTTAATTTGGAATTTGGAACAATTTGATTTGCGGTAATTTGATTTGGTCCATTTGAAAATTTGGGAATTTGATTTGTTCCCATCAGTACCACTGACCATGACGAATTTTTGCCGACCAATAGGGCTAGTCAAGTAAACGCGTTCATGGACAACTGACGTTATTCTATGGAGTAAAATCAAAGACAACATGCCAAGCCAAACCGCACTGTGCATGCATTGGATTTTGACATTTTATCCATTTTACATGCTTGTGTAGGCAATTATCATTGTGGTATTGAGCCAACTTGATAGTGCGTTCACTGATTAACACCAAACATGCTCATCTAGTAGGGTTTTGTAACACAACTCGCTCAAAATCACTCGATTTTTGAAAATTCAATGGGCGCATGGTGCGAGTTGACTGTGATGTTTGTCTTAGTTCTGTCTCCCCAAACAGACCCTATTCCTAAACCTAATCCCACCCCACCCCCTTCCTTAACCCATTTAGCTTCCTCCCTCCCTCTCCTCCTACCCCAACCCTCTCTCCCATTTCCCCTCTCTTCCTTCAAATACCCATCTCCACCCCTATTCCTATAAACACTCTCCTCCCTAATATTCCTTGCCCCACCCTATTCCCAAAATACGTTCCTATTCAAATGTAGCTGCCCAACCCATTCCTCAAACCCAACCATCCCATTAGCTCATGCTTTGCCTCCAGTAGAACGTAGCTTTGTTGATAAGAGGGATTTTTACGGTTGGAGAGGATGGTCCAAGATCTTGTGAACTTGGTCCGTCAAAAGAGAGGCCGTAAAGGGGCTATATTTTGAACGTGCATTGTCTCATTAGAAGAACTAGCCGTTGAGAGAGAGATTTCATTCATCTCAATAACAGAAACCTGGCTTCGGCCAGGGGTCTTAGATGAAGAACTAACCATAGTTGGTTTCAACTTAGTTCGTTGTGATAGGATACGCCCTGATAATCCATATTCCACATGGGGGTGTATGCCTATATGTTAGGAATGATTTGCACATTAGTCATGTAAAATGTCTAATGGAGAAGTAGAGGTGTTAGTTTGTCACTTCCAAGGTCTTGATCTGTCCATTGTGACAATATATAGGCCCCCTTTTGTTCAGTAAGCTCGTTCTTGTCAGCTCTCAAATTCACTGGAAATGAGTTGGACCAGTCAGTTTGCTCAAAGGTTTTCTTTGTAGGGGACTTTAATTTTCCGGCTAGCGTTGTAGAGTGGGAGGGTAGTCCCGATGGGTATATTCCCATTTCGAAATCGACATCTCAGTCGTTCGAAAAGCTAGAAGAATTCGCGATCTTGCGCAATTTCTCCCAGCACGTTGGAGTAGCCACCAGAGAGAATAGCGTTCTCGACTTGGTCTTTTCCAATGACCCTGATCTGATCCAGTATGTCCATGTGACACCTAGTAATCTGTCAGATCATCATGTTCTCGAGATAGGGTCGACCATTACTCAAAAGCCAGCGTGCTCTAGAGTAAAACCGGTCAAAAAGGTCGGTTTGGCTAAGTACAAGTTCAAAGATGAACATTGGCCGTTAATTAAAGAAAGATTAGAAAAAATTGACCTGATTTCAATTCTGAAACAGGAATCGTCCATAGACGCAGCCATTGATAAGTTAGTTTCAGTTTTTAAGGAAGTTTGCTCCAGTTTAGCAATCTCTGAATGTGTTCCGATAGGTGGTACACGCACAAAAAGTCCAAAATATAGGAAGACTTTGTTCAAAAAGAGTTGCAAACTATCAAAAGGGCTGAAGAGCACTTCGAATCCAATAATTGTGGCTAGTCTCCAAAAAAAGTTGACGTAGTTCAGGGTAAGATTAAGGCCTCCATCGAATATGACCAGTTACTAACTGAAAGTAAGGTTGTTCAGGAGGTCGGTCGAATCCGAAGGCATTTTTCTCTTATGCGAACTCTAAGAGAAAAATGAAACACTCTGTTGGGCCTTTTGAGGTTGATGGGGAGGCCATTAGCAATGTAGAGACTATGGCTAACATGCTTGGAGATCAGTTCTCCAGTGTGTTTTCAACCCCACTGAGTTCGGAAGCAACAGCTCATTGCTCTGAAGATGAGTCTGTTGAGATTGACAAGGTTAGTCAAGTTGAGCGTTTAGATGATCTTGTAGTCACAGATCAAGATGCTTTAGAGGCCATCAGGGACTTGAGGCTTTCGAGCTCTCCTGGTCCTGATGGCGTGACATCTCAGTTTCTGATGAGATGCTCACTGGTTCTCGCTCCTGTTTTCTCGTACTTGATGCGTTGCATCTTGGATCAGGGCAAGTTTCCATCTTCACTAAAGTTAGCTCATGTTGTTCGATTTTTAAAGGGGAGAATAAGTCGCTCCCCAGTAATTATAGGCCGATTTCTCTCACTTCGAATATTGCGAAGGTTGTTGAGAAGATCATGAAGTTCAAACTTGTTGAATTTCTTGATATTCATGAAGTCCTTCCTCCTAGCCAGCATGGGTTCCGAGCACATTTTAGCACGGTTACCCAACTGATTGAACATATAGAGCGGGTTATTGAGGGACTAGAGAGCCATGAATCAGTTGATGTAGTCTATCTCGACTTTGCCAAGGCCTTTGACAAGGTAGATCATGGTCTTCTAGTTAACAGGCTCCATGAGATTGGGATCCAAGGCAAGGTTCTCAATTGGTTAAAAAGTTTCATTTCTGGTAAGGAAGCAATTGGTGAAGGTTGAGGGATCCCTTAGTGACATACATGATGTCAAGTCAGGTGTTCCCCAGGGTTCGATCTTTAGGGCCCTATTGTTCATATATTCGTTGCCCGCTTCAAAAGCTTAGTATTACTGCCAGTCTCTCTTCTTATGCTGACGATACAAAGTTAGTTTCTGGTAGGAATGGCCAAGAATTCCAGTAGCCTTGCAAAGACTTAGATCGAATCTACTCTTGGGTACTGAGAGTAATATGGCCCTGAACGAATGAAATTCCGCTCAATGACATTTGGGTCAACCCTTAAATGCTCCACTCGTAGATAATGGAGGTAAAGATATTGAGCAGCGTCTCATCTATGAAAGATTTAGGTGTAGTCCTCCAAATAATGGAAAGTTCGATGAGCATATCCAGTTGAAGGTGGGTAAAGCTTTTCAAAATGTGTGGTTGGATATATCGCACGTTTAAGTCCAGAGATAGTATCACGATGCTAACTCTGTACAAGTTGATTGTCCAGCACATCTTGAATATGCCTCTCCCATTTGGGCTCCAATAAGTTCAGCAGGTTTGCAAAAGCTCGAGCAGGTCCAAAGATGTTTTACTAGGAAATAAGATTGGAGAAGAGCTCTCATATTGGGAGAGGTTAAAAAGTTGGGATGGTACAGTGTTCAGAGAAGGTACGAAAGGTATCTGATATTGTACGTTTTCAAAAGCATCCATGAACTTTGTCCCAACCCGGGTTTAGGGTCCAATTGTAGTGACCGTAGAGGCTTAATGTTCGTTTTGAGAGCACCTTCAAGCCCTAGAGAATCCAGGCTAGTTCAAACAATGAAGTCCACATCTCTTCTTTTCGGGCTCCTTCATTGTTCAATTTGCTTCCCTCTGATATTCGTAGGGATAGCGTAGGCCTTGTGATGGTAGCATCTTTAAGTCAGACTTGGACAAATTTTTAGATAGCATACCAGATCAACCCTACATTCAAGGACTGCTCGGTCTGCCAACTCAAATTCGTTGGTGGACCAAATATCATATTTGAAAGGTAATAATAGACGAATTATAACTTTCTTTTAATAGTACTGGGATTACATTCCCTGTATGCGGTTAGAAAAGCCCGTGAAAAACCAAACCAAAAAAAAAAAAAAAAAAAGAACTCAACAAGGCCATGCCTCAGCCCTGACCGAACTCAATGAGAGCTCAACTGTGGCCCAACTCAGTTTGACAACTTCTGTCTTTAACTCAAAGACAAGCCAAGGAAATATTATGCATGGCAATGAATGGTCTGTTGCAATCAACAATTTGGTTGTTACTCAGCTCTTGGTTGAACGAGTTGTCCCTATTCTGTAGGCTAGTGCGAGCACATGTCTGGCGCGCGTGCGCTCTGCGCTTTCCTTGTGGGTTGTTAGAAAGGATTAGCCAGGGACCTTTGCAGGGTGACCAATGGTGGTTGGTTGCGACCGACGTGGTCGGTTTTGAATTGCATAGGGGATGTCAAGTAAAGGAAATTTAAGGAAAAATGTGGTCCGGCTCCCTGATTTTGGGCAG
>NC_081442.1:2834502-2863118 GCF_007210705.1 Tigriopus californicus
TTATTATCCGATACTGGCAGGTGGACACTGTCACCTTCATCGGTTTCCACCCTTCCCCCTCTCCTTCAGCGTCACCTGTCTGGACCATCTGTCTGAGAGCCTTTGGTTCCGTGGGCTCCGCACGAGCACCATCCCTAGGAGATCTACTGGAGAAAACCGCGATTTCGAAATCTTCTCTGGCGACGTGGTTTTGCGAGACAAGATGGTCATTAACCTCACGGAGCCTGAAATCCCTAAAACCGACTTTCTCTTCCCACCTCCTGACCCCACAAGTGGTCCACAATCCTGAACTTCCGTTCCACATCTCTTCGTCATACCCTTTCTGGATCAATGAAATTTTTGTCGTTCTTCTGTGCCTCGCTCTAATTAAACTTGTCATTGGCTTCCTTTTCTGCCGTTATTCTTTCCATAAGTACTTTAGCACTGATCTTTGCCAGTTATTGTTGATCTTTCAGTTCTGCTGTGCAAATATATGCTTCATTTGATTTCTTTAACCCCCAGAGGGATAATGTATATGATCCCTGCTATATTTACCACCGCTTTATCTTTTTCTAATGTCTACTCGCTCATGCACTTCACTCTTTTTCCTGTGATTGCTCCTGTGTTGCGCGCTCGGAATGACAATATACTACGACCTTTCAAACCGTGCATATCGAAACACTTGATACAATGAGAACATAATTGATCATGCAAATGGAAGGTGATGACATAGATATAACCTCTGCGACTGGACTCTTTGATCTTATTTGAAAATATGGGCATGGATGTTATGATGTCTCTATGGTTGAGGTCGAGGAGTATGAGGATTTAAACTAAGGCCGAATTAACCTCAAGTCCATTACCTCCAATGAACAATTCTCTTCTCTTGAAGTGTTTTGGGCGAAAAGAATGCTTCAGAAGACGGGCCACTGATGCGATCTGAAGTCCTTGATAATCCAACACCTCTCCATTTTGGGGATTTGAGAGTTTGCACCAATTGCCAACATAACAGGCAGGAGGTTCAATCCGGACACCATTACCACCAATCAAAGTGTCCAAGCAAGTCAATCTTCAATAACATGTTCTTGAGAGAGCTGTGGTCACTTATAAAGTGGCCTTGATGAAAACAGGGTGTTTTCCAAAGTCAAATCATTCATGTTATGGTGTTTGTTACTCTTTTCCCTTTGCGGTTGCCAATGGACAACAAGATCTAGTAATTAGTTTATTCTAACTCCTTTCCCAAACATAGATACTGACAATATGAATAGAGTGCTTGAACAAAGGACATAGATCTAATACCTGATTGAGAAGATTAGCTGTTTTGGGCAACAATATTGAATTGCCTCTAGTGTAATTTGATGAATGAGATGGTTTTTCAAGGTTCAATCCAAGATGCAATCCTGGGATTCAATCTTGGAGATTCAAACCTGGACTTCCATCCTGATGTAAAGGTTCCATCCTTAGTTACATAAGTCGGATCTTTTCTCGATCTAAGACTCACTCTTTTGCTTTAAAAGACTGGGCTCAGTGACTGGCGAAGGTCTCTTGAGTAGATTTGTGCAATATGTCGAGCCAGGTGGCTCTGGATCCTCTATATTGCGACGATGTCGTGAGTCGTCAGGCACACGCGATGTTGAACCAAACCTACGGTTACTCCAACAGCTAGTGTAACACCCAAATTGACAAGGTTGCCAACGAAGTTGACAAAAGGAAGGATGATTGATCTTACAACCTGTCTGTGAAAGTCGAAAGTCGATTGGTTGGCCTAGGTTCGTGAAAATGGTTGAGTACATGTTATTAAGGGCGGCTTTACAATACGATGGAAAACCGGGATTGAATCCGGTTTGGTGATGGAAGTAGGCCTAGTGTTGGGGCGATTTTTTTATGTGTGAGTCTTTTTGTTTGACCTGGGTACATGAAAGACTGGCTTCCTCTGCTGAACTGGAGTCTTTTGCAGAACTCAACCCAGCACTACTGCAACTTCCGTCCTCAAACCGGATTCAATCTCGGTTTTCCATCCTAATGTAAAGATGGATCTTCAGGCTTCAATCCCAAGATGCAATCCTGGGATTCAATCTTGGAGATTCAAACCTGGACTTCCATCCTAGTGGAAAGCCGCCCTTAGACTTGGAGAGTGACCACAAGTTGCAGGTCACGTGAATCTCGATTTTAACATCCCAGAGCTATCTAAGTAATCCACCTAGTGCCTGGGTCAAGAATACTCCATGTGTCCATTCACTATGGGAATTCATAAAGTCAGGACCTTTTTCTCTTTGGAAAAGAAAATGCCGGGCTGAGCCAATGTCTGGGCACAGTAAGGGGCTCAATAACGCCTAAATTAGTGAAATCGAGAATCAGAAGGTCCACATCCTGCTGCTCGAGAACGGTCACCTGCCTTGCAATCAATGTTTTCCCGGCTATACCTCTACCTGAAGCTTAATCTTCATAAGGGGGGTCTGACATTGGTACATTTGTCAGGGAGTCTCTCAGGACGTCTGAATTGGTTTTTCACGGGCTTTTCTAACCGATACAGGGAATGTAATCCCTAGTACTATTAAAGCGAGATGTTATAATTCGTCTATTTATTACCTTTCAATCTTAATATGATATTTGGTCCAACAACGAGTTTGAGTTCGCAGACCGAGTAGGTCCTTGAATGTAGGGTTGATGTGGAATGCTATCTAAAAATTTGTCCAAGTCTGACTTAAATCCTACTACCTCATCAACGCCTACACCCACAACTACAAATATTTGAAGGCAGCAAATTGAACAATGAAGGAGCCCGAGAAAGAAGAGAGGTGGACTTCATTGTTTTAACTAGCCTGGATTCTCGAGGGCTTGAAGAGGCTCTCAAAACGAACATTAAGCCTCTACGGTCACTACAATTGACCCTAAATCCTGGGTTGGGACAGAGTTCATGAATGCTTTTGAAAACGTACAATATCAGATACCTTTCGTACCTTCTCTGAATACTGTACCTACAATCCCAACTTTCTAACCTCTCCAATACGAGAGCTCTCTCATATCTTCAATTTTCCTAGTAAAACATCTTTGGACCTGCTCGAGCTTTTGCAACACCTGCTGAACTTATTGGAGCCCAAATGGGAGAGGCATATTCAAGATGGGCTGAACAATCAACTTGTACAGAGTTAGCATCGTGATACTATCTCTGGACTTAAACGTGCGATATATCCAACCACATGTTGAATAGCTTTACCAACTTTCAACTGGATATGCTCATCGAACTTTCCATCATCTTGGAGGACTAAACCCAAATCTTCATGGATGAGACGTGCTGAGTGTCCTTACCTTCATCATCTAACAGTGGAATGTCAAATGGCGTCGATCCAAAGGTCATTGAGCGGAATTTCATTCCATCAGTGCCATGTTACTCGCAGCAACCCAAGAGTAGATTTGGTCTAGGACCTCTTACAGAAAACCAAATTCTGACCATTCCTACCAACTACCAATTTTGTATCACCAGCATAGAAAGAGATACTGACATTACTACTACCAAAAACTGAAGCGAGGAATGAAGATGATGAAAAGGAGAGGACCCAAAATGGAGCCCTGAGGAACACCCGACTTGACATCATGTATGTCACTAACGGATCCCTCAACCTTAACTAATTGTTTTTTTACACAAAATGAAACTTCTTAGCCAAATGAGAACCTTACCTAGGAACGTTGTTCCTAGAGGAAGGCACAGGTGACGATCGACGACTACAATTGTGTGTCCCAGCAGCCCTCATAGCAGAAGTCATCAGATGTCTACACCAACACCCCTTGGCCGGACATTTGGGGAGATATAGAATTTACCTTCAAGCAAGAAGACAGTTCTATTGGCCCAACATGCATAAACATATTAGCTATGCAATTGATGGTTGCACCTCTTGCCGCCAGGCCAAAGAACGCAAAGCCACCAAGCAGGTACCATTGGGACAGACAAGCACCAAGGAACATACCCACTTTACCAAGTTCTACTGCGACCTAGTTGGTCCATGGCCCAACACCAGGGTGCCTGGGACCAAGAAATACCTGCTCACCCTCCAGATGCGGTCACCAAATATCCTGAAGCTTGGGCAATCACCACTTGCGTCGCTCTTGGGCAAGCCAAGAGCAACGCTGTACGTGCTGATGAATGGACTTTCCCGAGTCAGGTGATCATCAAAGAAATGAGACAAGTACTAGTGGCCGAAAGTGGAGTACAAACTCACGACGATCAGCCACAAGATTCGCCAAGTTTGAACAAGCAAGCGACCGAATCAAACCGGTCTGATAGATCGAACGTGGAGGGAGCCATCGGAGGAGGATGAAATGAGCATACATGTGGACGATGATTGGACCACAGAAGAAGACAGTCAGAGCGAGGCCAGTCAACCAACAGGCATCCCAGACGAAGAAATGCACGAACGTGGATTCAAACGCCTAAGACACAACAGTACTCCATCAACAACGGCTTCTCCATCGCACACGCCTATGGAAAAGCAAGGACAACTCCGAGAACTCACTCCCGAAACTAATGAGTTGCCAGTCAACGCCACCTCACAATCCCATCCACCACATCTATAAAACTAGCAAACACTCCCCATCAGGCAGCAGAATCAGTCCAGTATGGATTCAACAACAGCCCAGTCAGTGTTAACTAACCAAGTAATGACAACCTCACCATCTCCAGAATATGACTAAACCAAAGTTATTGGTACATAAAGTGCATCCCCAAGCCAAGTTACCCAGCTTCCAGAGCCCTGAAGCTGCCGGCATGGATTTGTTCGCTGTCCAACACATGGACTTGCCACCAGGCCAGTGGGACAAGATTAGGACGGGCATCGCTGTGGCCTGCCCACATGGAACTTATGGAAGGATCGCACCCAGGAGCTCAATAGCCTTAAAAAGTGGAATTTCAGTGCTTGGTGGTGTGATTGACCCCGACTACCGTGGAGAACTTCAGGTCTTGCTGTACAACCTGAGCCAAGCCAAACTGTGCATCAGACCAGGAGATCGAATTGCGCAACTGATTCTGGAGTACATCTGTCTACCCCAAATCGTCGAGACTCAGTCATTGCCAGCCACGACAAGAGGTTCCGGTGGATTTGGATCAACCAACGCATGAAAAACAAACTCTTAACCTCCACCAAAGCTCATACCCAGCACCACCCGAAGCAACATGACAACGACCAAGCTAGTGACTCTACTGCAATGCCTCATCTCAGCCCTCCAAGCCTCACCGACCATTTTCCAACAAAGTGGCAACATTGCCACTGATGTGACGTCCTATGTGCTTTTAGGACAGATCGATCTGGAGCCAATCATGGCTCAACAAAGAAACCTCACACAACTGGACAGTTTGTTACAGGAGGTGTGGGTAACGACCAGCAAGGACGATTCAACCCCAGAGCAACGATACCTTCTACCCAGTTACGCCTCATCCATGACCAAATTCAGAACACCGACCATAAGCTGCAGGATCTCATCTCACTGATGGAGATCAGTGGGCCGCCGCAACCACCCCAATTCCGAGAAAACGATCAGCGCTACTCATGGCCGGATTGGATCATACCACTTAAGCAACTTGGTCTACTCCCGTTATTTATCCACGCGGATCGACGGGATTCAACGCAAGAAGATTACTTAATCCATGGACTGACATTCTGACAAGAAAAACGGCCGACAACATTCGACAACTCCAAACCCTGGACAAAGCAGTGGATGTTCTACTCAAGCAACATTTGGGACACGAGAGCGAATAGACAAAGAAACCATATGCACAAGTGATGATGCATGTCGACGCCACGTACCGATCTTTGGCCACCTATACCCAAACCCTGGCAGAGATTCTGACGACCATCACCTCCGCACTGCAAGGCAAAGTAGATACCTATCTAATCAGCCCCGCAAGTCCGTCAGGAACTGCAGCAAATCAAACAACGGATCCCAGACGATATGAAAATAGCTATTGAGGCCAATCATATCACGGACTTCTACGCATTGCCGTGCCATGCGAAAATCACCAACACAACAGCAGCTGCAGACCAATACTATTTCAATGTCAAGCGAAATCTCTCTCTTAGCCGTGAAGGGTGAGGTAAAAGGCCAGGAGCTACAAAGTAATGATGCAAAGCCTATCCATCCTTTTTGCGTGAATATTCGAGAGGGAATGATGATGGTAAGGGAATATTTTCCACTGCACCACGACTACGCGTAGCCGGACGCAAACATGCGTCCAAGAGACGTTGCCTTGAAACGGCACCCAACGCGCGCGCAAGAGATTGCGCGTCATTGAGCGTCAACGAGAGACGTCAAAAGTATCATCAGGAAGTTGATTCCAAGTGTAGTCGGCACCCTCCCCAGCCAAGGGAGAACTTGGCTCTTTAACATAATTGAAGCTGTCAGTCGTAGAGGAGGAGTCGGAATGAGAGCGATAATGCGTAAAGGAAGTGGAGGGATTGAGCACAGAGGGGTCAGCTCGATCAGCTGGTACGAAGCGTGAAGCATGAGGGGAAAGAGAAGACAAATCTTGCACTGTGACGTTATGATCGAGTAAGACGCCGGCCTGACGAAGTGTGTCAGGAGAGCCTGACGAACGCTCGTCAGCCTCATGACCAATGCCCCCACAATCGTTCGGCCCGCGATCGAAAGATCGAGGGGCATATTCATAAGAAACCAGAACATGTCAAGAGCTAATGCAGGGAGAAGGCTCATTCCTGCGCACACACCAACGAGGGGCCGGTGCTGCATGAGGAACAGGAACAGAGCTGTCTTCAAGTTTTTCAGGCATGACCCGATGTAAGTGACTCACCGCTGTCCTTGAGCCGTTGAAGTATTCAACATCCAGAAATCTTAAATTTGTAACAGGGAACGGCCATAAAAAAGAAGGCTGCAATTGAGCATTTCTGTATTTTAGATTCGGTACTTGTTGAACAAAGATGAAATCGCCTATTGCAAAAGAAATAGTGTTTGCTTCATGAAGATTGTCATGCCGCAATTTGTACATTTTTTGGTATTCAAGATTGACTTTGGACGCTTTTTTGCGAGCAACGCGTAAAGCCTGCAGCTGATCACCATGCGTCTCATTATAAGAGATAGAGGGGGCATGTAGAAGAAGGGCATATGAGGAGACATGCCAAACACCAAAGAAAAAGAAGATGCGTGTGTTGCTTTGGAAACAAACTGAAGTATTGTAAGAAATGCGCAAGGCTGGGAGATAAGTTTCCCATCCTAAATAAGGTGGCTGAATTAATGCCCACAACTAATGTTTAATTGTCTTATTGAAAACTTCTGCTCTCAAGTTGCATTCTGGATGATAGGGGGAGGTAGTTTTGTGCAAATTGCCAAGTCGCTGAGTGAGGGATTTCATAAGGCGATTGCAAAACTCTCTTCCTTGATTGGTGACAATTTCACGAGGAGTCAAATATCGAGTAATCCAAGTGTCCAGAATGGCTTGAGAAACGACACTTGCGTTTTTGGATGGAATTGCAATTAATTCAGCGTATTTTGTAAAAGCATCTGTAATAACGAGAATAAATGTCTTTCCGAACTCTGAAGTAGCTAATTTACCCTATGATTCGGAGAAGGGGGATGGGAAAGAGGCATTAATGGTGCTCAAATGTTGCGTCCTTGTTTTGCAGTTTGACACGGAATGCAATGAGACACATGTTTTTTGACAGATTGTCAAAGGCCTGGCCAATAAAAATCAGTCAGAATTCTTTCAGTAGTTTTGTAAATGCCCATATGACCTCCAAGCTGGGAATTATGTGCTGATTGCAGGATATCCTTGTGGAGAGAAAGAGATGAAAATACGCGGGGCTTAGAATGGCCATTAGTGTAATATAAGATACCATTAACGATTTTGAGAAAAGGCTTAATTCGCACAAAAGAGGGAGATTTCGAGTCAGCTCGCAAGTCCTCAAGGATTTTTCGGATTTCTGGATCTGCTGACTGCAAACTCTTCATATTTCGTTCTGATACAGAGATAGTTGAAATAGGATTCCTGGAGAGGAAATCAGGAGCAACATTATCCTTGCCGGGTTTATCAACAATCGTAAAATCATATTCCAGCATAAGTTGTTGCAGTAGATTGAGGGTACGTTTGTGTACGGAAGAAAGCTTCTCTAACGGCGTATGATCCGTATGTAAAGTAAAATGACGGCCTTTCAGATAGAACAGAAAGTGCTCTATTCCCCATTCCGCCGCTTGCATTTCAAAAAGGAAGGCCGTATAATTTTTCTCCTGTTTCGAAAGGGATCGTGACACGTAACCTACAAGCCTAGGATTCCCATCGTAGAATTGAACTAAACATGCCCCTAAACCACCAGGAATTTCGTCTGAACCAATGGACGCATCTACCATCAATAATAATCTTTGGTGGGGTCTGGGTAGGCTAAAACCGTGGGAGAAAGTAAGGCTTGCTTTAAAGAATTAAATGATTGTAAAGCAAGAGAAGGGAGAGGCCCTCCCCCCACACAGAATCCTTACAAAGCAAGGCATTCAAGGGGGCTGAAAGGGTAGAGAAATTGGGGATAGAAATCTTAAAGTAGTTGCCAAGACCGACAAATTGACGCACCTTACGAATGGTTGACGGAGGAGGAAAATCTGCAATGGCTTTGGATTCGCCCTTGCCAGGAAGAATGCCATTAGGGGTGGGAGTATGACCCAAATAGGGAACTTCAAGCTGCCCAAAATGGCATTTGCGAACTTTAGTTTAAGGCCATGACCGCGAAGACAGTCAAAGACCTTCTGTAATTCCGAAATTTGGCGAACATGGTCAGGAGTGTGAACGAGAACGTCATCCTGATAGGTGATACGCGAGAGAAACCGCATGACGAAATCCATCATACGACCAAAGGAGGGAGGAGAACCCAAAAGACCCATGGGTGTACAGTTCCACTAATAAGAACCAAGCCTTGGGATCGTAAAACAAGTAAATTTGCGACATGCAGCATCTAATGGGAGCTGCAAAAAGCCAGCAGTCAGATCGAGACTTGAAAAAACTTTAGAACCTGCTTGAACAATTTCATCGATACAGTCCTGTACCTCGCGCTGACTGTACTTGTCAATAAAACATTTACTATTAACGGCGCGAAAATCAAGGACAGGATAAAGGCTCCCATCTTTTTTCGGAACACAAAAGATGGGGGAATTGTAGTGTGATTTAGAAGGAGAACCAACGCCTAATTTAAGCCAGTTATTTAAATGATCACTCAAAACTGACCTGTGTGTCTCCGGAATTCGAAATTGTTGCACATCGATGGGTTCTTTGGGATTGAGCGTCAAGGAGTGTTCCATCACAGATGTACAGACAAGATCGTGCTTGTCCTTGGAAAAGACGTCATGGTTGAGGCAGATGACGTCGATGTAGACCTTCTGTAGTTGTGGTGACAGATGCGAGAGTGTAGGTTGGACAGAGTCAACAAAGAAGGCCAATTTCGAAACCTCACATGTTGGGGATGATAGAGAACCAGAAGAAAGGGTATCGTCTGACATGTGGAGATGAACCNTTCACAATGGAACTTTTCTTGGCAGTGTTAACAATGTTCTTTCATAGGGTCCCTTTCCCGTTGAATGAAATTGATACACTGTAGCCAAAAAAGCTTATTCCATTGCTTACTTTACATAAAGGAAGCAAAATGATTTATTCTAATTGATTCTCAATTCAAAGGGAGATTTAGCCTAATTTCTGTTTGTAATTAGATTTTTGGCCCACCAAAAGATTTTGGGTTGGCTAACACAAATCAAAGAATTGATTAAAATGGTCAGTGAGTGTTTAAGGACAAAGTATCAATCCTTAAGTAAATGTAAGTATGGGTTAATTTCACTACAATAGTCAAACAAACGTAAATGTTTTGTCTAGTTTCATTGTTCTCCGAAAAGTATCCCCCCCCCCACAAATTTGAGGTAAACCAAATCACAAGATTCAAAAATAGCAAAAAACTTCAAAATAGAAGAGATTGACAACAATTGAGCTCTATGGATAAAGAAACTTATTGCAGCACTTGCTATTATCCGCTTTGAAGCATGATGCATGATCAAAAAAACATTTCATCTTATTTTCTTGATCTAATCTCGCCCAAGATGAACATTTTTTGGCGATAAGATCAATCTTAATTGTTTGTAAAAAAAACCTTGCTTGTTCAAATCCTGAAAATACATTTTTCCTCAAAAAAGAAATTGGCACTTTTTGGAGTCCCCTTCTAAATCTCAGGGTTCAAAATTTGGAGAATATCTCAAACACAACTGCAGCAATTTTTACTGCCAGGTTTTCTTTAGATTTTTGTGTTTTTCAAATGGTTATTTCTAAAAGTATAATTTTCAAGATATAATTGAATTGTGAAACTGAAGTTCTTTATGAGCACCATGAATACTTTGCTTTTCTTAAAAAAGTAGCATTGCTCTAGCATTTTCGAATTCCAATTAGCATTTTTTTAGCATTGATTTTGCACGAGCTAGCATTGCTGGCTGAAATAAAGCCTGGCCGAGAGCTCAGCCCAGACCGAAGTGCTGTAACGTATTAGGCCCAAACTAGAGGGCTAGTCAGAGAAATGGCCCAAACCACCTCGAGCTGGGTTAAGGCTCTGGCTTAACTCAAAATGTCAGGTAAAATGTTAGCCCAGCTCATGTTTTTGAGCTGGGTTTAGGCTCTGGCTCAGTCCAGCTCCATATCGGCAAGTTATGATATAACCCAGTTTGAACTTCCTTCCTGTTTTGGAGCTCGCTGAGAACAGTCGCATTTTTTGTTGCTGTTCTTATCTCCCAGGAATTTCGAACCAAGGTGCGACTTCCTCTGTTGCTCCTTGGTTGCTGTGCACGTGTAGTGTTCGTGGTGTTTGTGTGTGGGTGAATGAATGGGAATTGCCATTCATTCACTCAATTAGGTTTGGTTTTTCACGGCTCTTTGGTTAGACGTAATTACTTTAAAACCTAATAAGTTTATTGCTCTTTTATGTTTATGTTTAGCTTTAGCATTATCTCTCTGATTTAGTAGTGTAGTATTTCTAGTTCCAAATCGTTGTGTAGTTCTTTAGTTTGATTGTATTGGCCCTTTACAGTTAGAATTTATTGTTCATTAGTGTATTGATTTCATTTTGTGTTAGACCAGTTTGTTGAGTTTATGTCTGTTTTTGTATTTTTTTTTTCTCCCTAGTTTACATATGTTTTTGATTCCTTGCTTTACTCTGTCCCTTACTTCTTGTTTACTATCTCCATCTTAGATTTGTATGTTTAGTTTGATGTGAAGTATTTCATTCTTATTTTGCTTTGTTGTGTTGTATCTCAGGACAAGATTGCACAGTTTTTTAGTTCTTTTCTTTCTCTTGGTCTCTTGATTTTGTTGCTCATAGATAGTTCCGCCTGCATTCATGATGGAAGCTATTTTAGGAAANAGCCGCCACTGACCAAGCTGAGGCTGAAGCCGAAGTTGTCATGGAGGCTCCATTGTTTTTCTCCTCTTTCGTGAGCACCTCATAAGCCTCACGAGACAGAACCGGAACAAGGATGGTGGGCCGAAATTTTGCCTCAGAGAGTTTCTTTTTGCGACGTTTGCACTCAGTGGAGTAGTGCCCTTGCACCAAGCAGAAATAGCACTTAACCTGTGAACGATCTCTGGTCTTGTTCTTTGGGCCAGACCCACGATTCTGACCAGTTGCCGGAGCTGGCAAGCTCACTCAAACTCCGAAAACCCTGGCCAATGAAAGCCGTGAGTCACTAGACCCCTTGCTTGACACCAAAATGAATTTACCAACCGATGAAGGCAAGCGATTCATTTTTTTTCACTCCATACCACGTCTCGACAGGTTTAGACATTATATGGTCTGTGGTCCATCATCTGTGGTCTGTCCCTTGGGAATAAAGTGCCGAAAAAAAGGTGATTTTCCAACGTCAAAATGTTACGTACGTAAAGGGGGATTGGTGCTCGGTTTACTATAAAGGAGAATTTTAAGGACTTCCCTAACTTTTTATCTGATCGGATTGCGCATTTGATGCCCATTCTGTCACTATTGCTATATTCTATTCCCGGATTAGGGCAGATCTCGTAGAGACATGTCAAAACATACAGTATTAGGTAACGTTTGTACCTACGCTGACCACTATCTAATTCTAAGAATTGAAGTTGTTCCCAATAACTTAGGGGATTCATCCCCGCAATAGATCTTTTAAAAGATCTTCGCAGTTTTTCAATCTTATTCCAACCCCCAGCCGTCATTGGTGCCCAAATTGGCAAAGCAAATTCTAGATGCGGTTGGCCAATTGATTGGGAGAGTTTTCTTTGAATATACATGAATACGAACTAAAGCATTGTCATGAGCAAACCACACCCTGGTCCCAAAGAGGGAATTATTTGTATATTATGTCCAAGTCATTTTGTAGGTCTACTTGGTTCCTACAATTTCTAGCAAACACTGGCTTAACATCATTAGCACAGGAAGATATTGAAGACTGGAATGACAATTTATGTTGTAACGGAATGAACTATACAAACAAGATGAGGCCCATAAAAGTTCCTTGAGGTACCCCAGACACCACGTGTCTAGTACTGCCTAAGGAGCCATCAACTTGAAAAGCTTGACTGAACTTTGAGAGGAAATCCCTGATCCAAATGCACATATTTTCCCTAATACCTTTTTTGTTTGAACCATTTAGGAGTAGAATATAAAGCAATGAGTATGCAAATTATAAAAATGTCTAAATTCCAATAAAAGTGTTCAATGCCAACCACATTATCTTGGAGGGCTACACCTAAATCCTTCATGGATGAGACCTGCTCAATGTCCTTACCTTCATCATCTAACAGTGGAGTGTCTAATGGCGTCGACCCCAAGGTCATTGAGAGGAATTTCATTCCATTCAGTGCCATGTTACTCGCAACAACCCAAGAGTAGATTTGGTCTAAGACCTCTAACAGACAACCGGAATTCTGACCATTCCTACCAACTACCAATTTTGTATCATCAGCATAACAAGAGATACTGGCAGCAATACTAAGCTTTTGAAGCGGGGCAACGAATATTATAAACAAGAGGGGCCCTAAGATCGAACCCTGGGGAACACCTGACTTGACATCATGTATGTCACTAAGGGATCCCTCAACCTTAACTAATTGTTTCATACCACAAATGAAACTTCTTGGCCAATTGAGAACCTTGCCTTGGATCCCAATCTCATGGAGCCTGTTAACTAAAAGGCCATGATCTACCTTGTCAAAGGCCATGGCAAAGTCGAGATAAACTACATCGACTGATTCATGGCTCCCCAGCAGAGATGGGAAAAATCGAGATTGATCGAATTTCTGCCACTTTCTGCCACAAGTGGCTGAAAATGGCAGAAAAATGGCAGAAAGTGGCAAAAAATGGCAGAAATTGCTGGAAGGTGTCAAAAATGGCAGAAATTGATGGAAGTGGTCAAAAATGGCCGCCGGTGTTTAGAATGACCGATCTTGATTCTAAAATATGTCAAAGACAAGAAGGATCATATGGGTTGTATAAGTTCTTGAAGTGTCGTTTGCTACGAAGCATATTGACATAGCATTGGCTGAAATGCATAATGTTCCTCAAATATCGATATTCATAATGTTTGATGGTTGATTGAATTGATAACAGTATCCATAGACCACTTGCAGCATCCAAGGCCTAGCCACAACCCTTAAACTTCTTTTCACACTCATCAAAATTATTATTGAGTACGATATAACTTTTTTTAAATGCAATTGTCGTCATTTTGACTTTTAAAAGTTTAGATCAAATGGCATCCCTTACTCCAATCGATTGCGGTGGCAAAATTCAAACTCGATCACACACCAATTACGTTTAGTGGTTGTATCTCACATTCGATGCAAAATACCCATCCCAACGTGTCAAAACTACATACAGGTAGGCTTAAAATTAACGGAAGTGATCGTAACTACTAGAAAAAGATGATTTAGAATAATACAAAGATTTATATTTTCTGCCACTTTTGGCCATTTTCTGCCATTTTCTGCCACTTATTTTGAACCAATTTCTGCCATTTTTCTGCCACCATTTTCTGCCAGGTGGTAGAAAATGGCTTTTAATAATTTCTCATCCCTGCTCCCCAGTCTCTAATAACCTGCTCTATATGCTCAATCAGTTGGTAACCGTGCTAAATGTGCTCGGAACCCATGCTGGCTAGGAGGAAGGACTTCATGAATATCAAGAAATTTAACAAGTTTGAACTTCATGATTTTCTCAAACACCTTCGCAATATTTGAAGTGAGGGAAATTGGCCTGTAGTTACTGGGGAGTGACTTATCTCCCCCTTTGAAAATTGGAACAACATGAGCTACCTTCAGAGAAGAGGGGAACTTGCCCTGGTCCAAGATGCAACGCATCAAGTACGAGAAAAACAGGAGCAAGAACCTGTGAGCATCTCATCAGAAACTGAGATGTCACTCCATCAGGGCCAGGGGAGCTCGAGAGTCTCACGTCCCTGATGGCCTCTAAAGCATCCTGATCTGTGACTACAAGATCATCTAAATGCTCAGCTTGACAAGCCTTGCCAGTCCCAACAAACTCATCAATAGAGCAATGGACTGTGTGCTCCTAAACTCAGTGGAGTTGAAACACACTAATAGAAACTGATCTCCAGTATGTTGGCCATAGTCCCTCATTGTCTATGGCTTCCCATCGACCTCAAAGGGCCCTACAGGGTGTTTGATCTTTCTCTTTGAGTTTGCATAAGAGAAAAACGCCTTCGGATTCGACCTCACCGCTTGAACAAAACTCTACTTTCCTTGTTCAACTGATCTGTCTCAATGGAGGCCTTAATTCTACCTTGGATTAAATCCAACTTTCTTTGAAGGCTAGCCACAACTACTGGATTCAAAGTGCTCTGGAGCCTTTTGCTAGTTTGCAACTCTTTTTGAACAAATTTCTCCTATACTTCGGAATTTTAGAATTGTGCCCCCCCTGTGAAACACATTCAGAGATTGCTAGACTTGAACAGATGTCCTCAAAAAACTAGAATCATTTTGTCTAGGGCTACATCTATGGACGATTCCTTTTTCAGCATTGAAATAAGATCAAGCTCCCCTAACCTTTCTATTATCAACGGCCAATGTTCATTTTTGAATTTGAACTTAGCCAGACCGACCTTTTTGGCCGGTCTTACTCTAGAGCACGCCGGCTTTTGAGTAATGGTCGACCCTATCTCGAGAACATGATGATCTGACAGATTACTAGGTGTCACATGGACATACTGGATCAGATCAGGGTCATTGGAAAAAAACAAGTCAAGAACGCTAATTGCTCTGGTGGCTACACCAACATGTTGGAGAAATTGCGCAAGATCGCAAACTCCTCCAGCTTTTCGAACGACTGAGATGTCGATTTCGAAATAGGAATATACCCGTCTGGACTAGCCTCCCACTCTACAACGCTAGACGGAAAATTGAAGTCCCCTACAAAAAGACCTTTGAGCAAACTGACGGTCCACTTCTTCCTATGAATTTGAGAGCTGACAAGAACGAGCTTACTGAACAAAGGGGGGCCTAATTATTGTCACAATGGACAGATCAAAACTTGAAGATGGCAAACTAAGACCTCTACTTCTCCATTAGACATTTTACATGACTAGTGTGCAGGTCATTTCTAACATATAGACATACGCCCCCATGCGGAAAAATGGGATTGTCAGGGCGTACTCTATCACATCGAACTAAATTGAAACCAACATGACGCTCTTCATCTAAGACCCCTGGTCGAAGCCAGGTTTCTGTCATGGAAATGAACGAGACCTGCCTATCTAAAGCTAGTTCCTCAAGAACCTTGATCTTTGTGTTATCTTTTTTTGGAAATAGAACAATGCACATTCAAATAAAGCCCTTTTATGGGCAGATAGCCCTTCGATGGACTACAGCTATCAAATCTTTGACTAGGCTCTCTAACCTGAAAAAATCCTGTTTTTGGACAAAACTAACCTTAGGTGGAGGATAAGAGAACCTTTGAGGAGAGGGTAAAAGGGGAGAAGAAGAGGGAGGAGGAACTCTGGCCGCCACCTGAGCATACGATCTAAAAGATCGCCAGCTGGGATCGCTTGACAAACAAGAGGGGATCAATGGACAAGAAATCACAGGTCAAACTGGAGATTCTACCCCACCCTCAACACACTGGGGAAGAAACAGTGCTGCATCCTACAATGCAATAAAGAGATGTCAAGTAAAGCGATGAGGAAAACCCAATCAGTGCAATGAATGCAAAGAAAAGAGGCAACAAAGAAGCTCACTTTATGAACCCCAGGACGGCGGAAAAAGAGTCTCGATTTTCGTGCTCGAGGAGAGGAGAGTCACCTATCACCCTTCATCGAGGAAAGAAGTCTCGATTTGGAGCTCGAGGAGAGAAGTCAGAGTTTGAACCTCTCCAAGGAGGAACCACCTGCCATTGCTGAGTGCTGGGACTTTGCCATTGTTGTGGTGCCAAGCAGTGGGAACTGTATCGAAGGACAGAGAACGTCATCATATTGAAGTAGGAAACCCAGGAAGCCGTGCAGAAGAGCAAGAGGACCTGGCAAGTGCCGAGTCTGAGTACAGCACTTCGTCACTCTGGTAGTGGACCTTCAATCCCGTCGAGTGGACGTCATCCGATCATCTCCGTGGAACCATCTCGCCACACATCGAACAGTAATAGAAAGCCATTGTTTCATATGTGAATATCCCCTTTTTCATTGGCCCAACAATTCCCCCACTTTTCCTACCGGGAGCAAGACAGCTGATAGGGCGGTGTGTTTGTGATGAATAAAGTAGATTGAACTGAACAGTTTGCCTTGAAGAGTAGCCTAGATTTCCCAGACGACCGAGATCGTGCTGGCATCGTAGGGAGTAGAGGTAGCAAGTGATTTGTATTCAACTGTATCTGAAGTTCATCACTCTTGTAGCAGAAATCAGTAGTTAGACTCTAGAGTAGAGGTCGACTTTGATAGACGCATTTAGACTAGGATAGTGACCACATTTTGCAGGATAGCTAGCCTTGAAGATTGGCCCAGGTATGCCAGACAACCGAGATTGATCTGGGACCAATGGGGAGTAGAGGTAGCTAGCGATCTGTATCCTTAGTCGATTGATGATTGTTTGAGGCCCTGATAAAGGAAGCTCGAACTATCGCTTGTATGCCCTGATTAGGGTTATAACCGGAGGCCTTAAGATAGGTCTAAGAAATTGAAGCCCATGTACTAGGTGTTCTCCATCTCAGAGAGTTATCAAGGTTTTTTCACCTAGTGCTTGGGTCAAAATTATCTATGTAAATCCAGTCCAGTGTGGGAATCAATGTCTGGACGGAACAAGCCTTGTTGTCTTTGTGCTTTAATCTTGAGAGTCCAAACATGAATTGCAAAGTAAATTCCATATAACAAATATTGGCCTGAGACGAGGTGAAGTGCAGGAAGAGTTTTCCTCAGTTGTAACATATGAAAGGGACCAATACCCAGTTTAGTATATATATTTCTTTATCATATTTTCTAATGCGTTTTAGACCTATTCAGCATGCAAATGTCATCAGTGCTCTGTAAAATGTCCCTTTTCTTAATGCTGATTGTGCGTTTATCAAGTGAGATTGGGGACCAGTGGTGCCAGATGCGGCAGTTCTCCGCCAAATTGGCGGTTTTCAAAAATCATGGCGGGAAAAAATCTGTAACCGTTAACCAGGACAGGGACGGCTACCCCTGGACGGAACTCTCCCCTTTCTGCATAACAGAGGAGGCCAACTTCTCCCCAACTCTTTGTGCTTGAAGTTCTTGATTTGCATGCGACTTATTTGCTTTAAAAGCTCATTTCTACAAATACACATTGAGTCTGGCATTGAAATGTAATGCCTATGAAGGAAATAGTTTTTTTGAAAGAGTGACCACTTTGCCTGAGGAATGTGAAGTAAACTGTTGGCAGTAGTCAGCTTCATTGGCCTTCTTTTTTAGTGACAGAAGGTAATTTTTCCATTGCAAGTATTTGACAATGAATGCTTTTCACTTTTGCTATTAAAGAAAGCAAAGTGTTGATTTATTTAAAGATAAATATACAATACCTAATGATTTGTTGAATAATACTATATTGCCAATGGCATTTCTTTTGGTTTGCTCCCTTTTTTGTAAATGTCATGTCTACTTTTGCAAGAACACACAAATGAGTTGAGAGAATTAATTCTGAAACACTATTTGGTCGCCAACACTTTATTTCAGGTTCTATTTAGACTTATTTGATGACAATTTTGCAACCTTTCTCTCAAGGGCATTTTTGGAGATTCGCCTTTCGCTGTCTTGATTCTCTTTGAGGCTTTGTGAATTCCATTGTTATGTTCTCCAACATAGTTCTTCATACAGCAATTAAAGAACTGAAAGGCACATCGTTTGAATATACCCTTATAGAAGACTCCACAAATGGAACATACATTATCAAGAATCTCATTGCCGCCCGTTATTTCACTCAGAGCTTCAGTTGCACATTCAATGAACACTTCACTGGGTAACCCACTCGCCAGTAAACACTCCAAAGCCTCATCATTGTTTCGTATTTTGTCAAACATTTTTTCAATGAAAAAGCACGACAAAAAAAACAACTGACTAGGGGTGGAAAGGCCTCCCCTGGAAACCTGGAGCAAGAATTCTTCTTTTTGTAGCAGCCCGTCCTCGGTATCACCAACATCAAATGAAAGGAGTGGGGCCCCATCTGATTGCGCACAAAGCAATTTGCAACCAAGATACCGTAGAATCGTTTTTAAGGATCTGGCAATATAGCCACTGACATAATAGATGATATTTTTTGAGGAATCTTCTTGACTTATCCATTCAAATCCTTGATAATTGAGAAGGTCAAGCAGAATTGCGGCATCTACATTTATTTGTTCCTTGCGATCTTCAGTAACGTCCGTAAATACTCCACGCACCTCCGAGAGAGATAAGTCTGAATACTTCATTAAGGCTTGGACACGGATGATTTTTTCGGATTCATAAATCTGGCGGTACATCCCGAATCTTCTCCTAACTTTATCCGATTGAACTCGACCCAATAGCACTTCTTCAAAACCTCGCTCGTTCAACATACATATGTATATTCAGCAAAATCAGCAAGGGTCTTGCAAGTATGTACCACTGCAATTGTAGTCGGGGTTGTCAACGAATTATTGGGGTACAGTTTGTGCCACTCTTCTACCCACGAAGCAAAGTCTCGCAAAAATGAAATTTGCCATGATTTGGAAGACGTGATGGGTTCTCGGGTAGGGTCTCTTTTCTTCTTGTGAAGGTAAGTAGTTTTAACATTGCAAATGTTCCATTTTTTTGATGATGAGATCGATGTAGGCGGCAGTCTGAGCGAAATATCTATGTTTTTTGGGAGTTCTTTTTTGGGTAAAACTCGAGTGCAACAGAAGTTGACTCATGGTATATGGAGTAAGTCAGTAAAGCATTTGTTTTTCCAAATTTGAAGGATGAAGCGCTCTGCGATTGAGCCAATGTGCCATTTTGACAGACATACGCGCTTCAAGGTCATACATTTCTTCCAAATGGCCATACTCTGCCATTCCCACAACTTCACCTTTGAATGGCAAGAAAGAAAGAAGGTTCTTCCTGATTCCCAGTTATTTCTTAAGTTCTTCCAATTGTGGGTGCTATCAAAGCACAGGAAGATCTTAGACCCTGACTTTAATGGGTTGACAATACAAGTAGAATTTTCCTTGGCCATGTTAAGTTCATTCATCAACATTGATTGATTGGCGGTGGCGTTATCAAAGGTACCACAACACACTTCGTAACCAATTTCAGTTAAGTCTTTTACACTCTGCCAAAAAATTACAACTTGTTTCTTGGCAGAAAGTTTGTCAATTTCTTGAAGGACCACCACATCATCATAATGCCCGCCAACTGACGTGATCATCACACAAAGCATCGTCTTGGATATGCTGCCACTGGCAATACCGAAATTCAACACTTTTGCTGGTGTGAATTTCATCTATCATGAGATTGACATGACGTTCTTTGTGATTAAGCCTTTTAATCCGCTCAGCAAGGTAACGAATGGTCACGTCGTTCAGGCCACTCTCTACTGTCATAGGAGAGGACAAAATATTCAGATATTTAGGATGGGGAAGGCACAATAAGCGACTGGACCGAAGTTCACGATACAAAGCAGGGGCTTGCTTATACCATTGGACGGCAAGTGAGCGAAGATCTTTGTTGTACCATCGACCTTGGGGAGAAACTAACGACAGGCGCATTTGATCGAGCAAGAAGCACAATTGATTTTGTACTTTCTCATTACCTGAAGTTTCGATCAGCTTCTCGAGTTCTTTTAACTATCAACTGATTTGATTTTCCCATGAGGTGGGGGAGTCCTTTTGAGACTTCAGAAATGCTAAAATGTTCGCTAAGCCTGTCACCGAGTTGATTTGCTCCTCTTCCCCACAAAACACATTCACTTGTTCAGTGGTAATCATTGCTCCATTGACAACCATATTGAAACGAAGATTAGGGTATATTGTCAAACTGAAGTCGAGGTGAGGTATCTTGTTGTTCTTCAATGTAATTCCGAGAAAACTGATATTTTCTCCATGATCGACCTTAGAAATTCCGGAGGGTAAATCGGCCACAAAAACTTTGAGCTTCGGCGTGCAGAAAGGCCTCATTTGTGGCATCTTGAAGAATCTCTTGGGCTCTAAATCTCCTCTCAGATGTTGCAGGCAGGGATCAGGTCGGTTCCGGTCGGCTCATATATTTGGGGGCATGGGGCAGAATTGTGGGTTGGGCTGTCTCTTTCAACACTCGGTACATGAGATTAGACAATTCACGGTTTTCTTTACGGCTTCGAGTTTGATCCCTACTCTCTATAATAAATGAATCTTCGTAGAAATGAAGGCTACATAGCCTGGAATATTGTGTTGGCGACTAAGACGATTCACGGGAGCAAAATTTGACCCAAGTGGATCGAAGTTCTGGGTTGGTAGGAAATTTGTGTAAGGACATCCCATGAGGAACCTTTCCATCTGGATTGGTCTTCGATCTGTATCCTGTTTGGCACACTGGCGCCAAACACTTGTTAACCATTTCGCCGATAAATGCCGAGCAACCAGCAATCCGAGCATGTATTTCCGTATGGTCGTTACATGTCTTCCATTTTTGGGCCAGCTGCCACCCTCTCGACATGTAGCTGGTTTAAATAAAAACGTTGGCCATAAGTTGTACGACAAATTGGGACTGTCGTGAACGCACATGATACGTGACCCCATATTCATTTTTGTCTGTCGTGAGTTCGAATCTCTATGCGCGGAATCTTTTTTTTTCTTTGCAGAATTAAGCTCTAATCTGCCGCTGTTTTCGAGGCCCTTGCAACCGAGCTGCCGCAGGCTTGCGCCGCGGCCTAGGCGCCCCCAGGCCCTTGCAACCGAAAGGTTAGGTTAGGTCAGGTTAAGATAAGTTAGGTTTTATTCTCTTCTCGAAGGACCAAAATGTCAGCTGACCCAAAAACGGAAGTTGTGCAACGGCCGTAGTATTTCCAGAGGTGGTTGTTCAGAGTATTTGTAGTTCTAACGGGGAATATGAATAACTTTACTATCGCCAATTTTAAAATCGTAGTCTCCCAGCACCACCAGGGACGGCTACACCGTCGGCCCACCTGTCCCTGGCAGCACTTAACTGCCAATGTTGATCAATTCAAAAGTCGGCCTCTCGCTGTGAAGGCGGGAAAAATCTGAAAAGGAGTGCGCCGTCCGCTTCACACCCCGTATTCAAACCAGATCAAGGACGAATGGAAATTAGGCGAAAAACGTATAAATACATTGGGTTCATATTTCCGGGCCCTAATCTGTCAGAGGAAGAGCTAATTAGGCTATTGTAAGATATCAAGGGTTTTATATGATTCAATATCTTTGACCGACACCCTGATTAATTTTGCGCCATATTGCCGCATTATTTGACACGCTGAGCTCTCCACCAATCAGATTTGGGATGACCAACTTAGTTTCAAAACAACACTATTGATAGAAGAATGGAATCTCACAATTCACTCCTCTTCCAAGTTACAAGTTTGCCCATACGGTGGATCCTACTCTCCAAGATCATCCAAGGTTACTTTTTGAGTGTCAAATTTTTCAATTGATATCAATCTCCGCAAGCATCCAACAAGATTTTAGAGCCTCATCAAATCCAAAAAGTTTGTATTCTCTGTGACTATCAAGTCATTAAATGGACCTCAAAGCTCTCGTCATGGATCCCAAAACCGGGCCGGGAGCTATGGGACTAGCAATCCGTCAAGTGATATGCTTCAGTGCCCAATTGCTTGGGAATCCACCTGCAATAATTACGGTGGCATCTTTCTAAATTTAACCAAAAGGGTTACCTTGTCCTTCACAAATAACTGTACATACAATTGATGGCGGATTCATATTAAATTTGATTATTATTCTCGAGTTCATTGAATTTGATATCTAAATTTGGACAGAGCGAAACATATTTGGAGTATAAGGCAAGTGAGCATACAACACTCATTTGGCATGGAGGCCATTATAATCGAGGACGCTTCTCAATAGATTTTTCTTATAAGTAGGACTTGAAATCTCCTTGACAGAATACCGTTCCCAGGTCTTTTGAAATTCTGAGTGGAGAGTCTCATGAGCTTGCTCGGAATATAATCGCATGTGCTTGTTTCTTCGGCTGTTCACAAAATCCACCAAATGATCGACAATGAGATGCACTTTGGGGATTAAGGACATTGCGCAAGCTCTCCAAGCATTTTCAAATTTTGAAACTGCTTTGATCAACGACGGGACTTTGACAACTTCTTCCAAAAACTTCTTGTTCAATTCATTAAATGCTTTGAACACAAGCACATACTGTCGTCCTTCTTCAGCTTTGTTGAGATTGGCAAGAAGACCTTCCAAATTATCCACATTCTTCAATAACTTTTGGCATTCATTCCCCTCATATCCACTACCATGATATTGTTCTAGATGGAGATGTAATCAATCTGGCCATGCCATTACTTCAGGAAGAGCTTTCAAAAGTTTGGTCATGGTGTGGTTCACTACATTCAAGGTAATGTGAAACCAGGGCAAAGCACAGACTTCAATCACTTTGGTTGAGGGAGGAAGATGGCGAAGAATCAGTGGCTCATGCTGTACAGATCGGAAGTCTTTCGGTTTTGAGTTTTGGTGAAATTTTTGTAGTCCATGACAAGGTGGCCTAGAGTGCGATGTTCAGCATGCCTTTCACTCTATTTTCCGTTGATCCAGAGGCAATAAATGCATGGGTAGGTACTTTTATGGTTACCCAACCCTAACACAATGTTGTAGCACTTCAGATCTTGGGTGTAAACCAAATCCAAGTCGTTCTTTAGATTCAAATCTAACTTTGAAAGCACGATTTTGATTGAATCATAAAACTCTTTTATCGGGGCAATAGCAAGAAGAAACATCCTCTTTACTCCCGAAGTTCGAAACCTGCTCATCTCTTGAATCGTATCTTTCATCACCAAGCTCCCACTGTGTAGCGCAACGAATCTTATACGTAATGATCTGTAGCTTTCATATCTGTAGCGCTGTATATGACTCATCGTAGTTGATCTGCTTTCACCGCTTAATAAATCAGTTAGCATTGGAGCTCCATCGTGTTCACTCTATTCGCGCCGTTCACTGCACGTCATAACATAACATGGCGCAGTCGGCATTTGTGTGAGATTTCATTTTAGTGAATATCGTAAGCTAAAGAATCTGCATTCCTTCCATTCACAACTTCAGTGTATCTAATCAGTGACAATGAGCACCGAGGAAGAGGTTAAGCGCTTGACTTCTTCTCTCAAAGGCTACAAAGGACATATGACTCGTGCGGTGAAGAACGCCCAGCGTTTGTGTGAATTTGTAGTGGACAAACCTTCGTCTCTGGCAACCAGTGAGCTAGAGAATGCGTCAAGTGATTTGAAATTAGCTCTTGACAAAGTGTTGGGTGCCCTTCAAACCCTTCAGGAAATTCACCCGTAGGACTTTGAGGCTTATGAACGTGGTATCTTGGACGCTAACTCAAATTACCAAGCCACTTTGCGACTTATTTGGGGGACCATAGCCTCTATCCACAAACCCCCAGTACCAGCTCTTTCTCGAGCTCCATTGGATTTGGTGGCCAACCCAAGCTCTAAAGCTAGAGTTAATGACGCCCTCAAGCCGTTTATCGTATCCAGAGACCACACCCAGAGGAATTAAGGTCATGGGTCAGCAAATTCAAAGCTTTTTATAGCAGCAGCTGCCTCGATAAGTGTCCGATTTCGGAACAGCAAGCATACTTTAAAGTGTGCATGGATACAAATCTGGAAGAACGCATTCACGACCAGATTCAAGAAGACACCCCTATTTTTGGGAATGATGGATGCCTCGCACTNGATACAAATCTGGAAGAACGCATTCACGACCAGATTCAAGAAGACACCCCTATTTTTGGGAATGATGGATGCCTCGCACTTCTCGAGCAAGAGTTCCTCCTCAAATACCCCTTGTTTGCAAGACGGTTGGATTTCTTTCGATATCAACAAGTCGAAGGTCAACTCTTCACTGACTTCAGCAGCAAGCTTCGATCGAAGGGTGAACTGGCGGATCTACACAAACTATCAGTGGATGACTTATACGTATTTCGTTATATCTGTGCTACGTCGGATCCACATCTAAAGGAGAGCTTCTTGAAAACAGAACACCCCTCTCTCGACGAACTTAATCGTATTGCAAGATCATTTGAGGTTACCCAGTCCACTCTTCATGCAATGGGAGGAACGACTTTACCAATCGCAAAGGTGGTGAGTCACCAGAGAGGCAAGTCTCGCTTCCAAAAGAAAAGTGCGACACCAAACCTCGCCGGAAAGTGCTTTCGTTGTGGACATTCTCCCCATCCGAAACACGAAGTCTGTCCCATGAAGGACACCATCTGCCATAAGTGCGGAAAACGTGGCCATATTCGAACCGCCAACAGATCCTTCGCCTGTTGCATGTGTCCCATTCTGGTGTAGTGAAAACACGTAAAGCAGCACAGCAGCTCTATTATTGGCCAGGAATGAACAATGACATCCAGACCATGATTGACGCTTGTGAAACGTGCCAGATTTATAGAGCAAGCCAACAGGCGGAACCATTAATCCAAGTGGAAGACGTGTCAAACCTCATGGAACAGGTCGCCATTGATTTATTCGAGCACGGCGGTAAACATCTTGTTGTGATGGTTGACAGATTTTCAGGTTGGCCGTTTTGTGCTCAGCTCCCTAATCTCACGACAACTGCGGTCCTCAATCTTTTGCGTGATTGGTTCATGCAGTGGGGTTTCCCCAAGAAAATTCGAACCAACGGTGGTCCGCAATTCCGTTCCGAATTTGCCCAATTTTGTAAGGACTTTGATATACTCCATGAGTTGTCATCACCATACAATCCAAGGAGTAATGGACTTGCAGAGAGCGCTGTCAAGTCTGTTAAGCAGCTATACATTAACTGCTTAGGTGCCCATACACCCTTCCCTCAGGCCCTGTCAACCTGGAGGAATATGCCTAGAGCGAATGGTATCTCACCATCTCAATTATTTCTTGGACGTCGGCAACGTGGTTTTCTTCCATCCCTTCCGGAGGCCTTTTCACCAATCAACCTTCATGCTGCTGTGGAAAAACGCAAGAGAGACCAACGAGCAATCAAAACTTCATTTGATACCCGGGCCAATCCACTGTCTCTACTTCAAATCGGACAACGTGTCCGCATCCAACACCCCATCTCCAATCGTTGGATTGACAAAGGCACTGTTGTCTCTCTACGGCGGAACAATAGGTCCTACGAGGTCCGGATGGATAATGGCCGCACCTTACTTCGAAACCGTCAATTCCTAAAACCGATTTCCCGCATTGTGTCCCATCATGACTCCCAAATGGAAGGCGTTCCCCTTCAGCCTCGTCAGCACATTCCCAGACGAAGTGCTAGACTTGCTGCTCAGCTGTAATTTCCTCAGTTTTAATCCAGGCATCATGGGGACAACACCTTCTCAGGAAATTATCGAGCAACCCCAGAATGTGGATCAATCATCTGGTTTCCACGTCGTTGAAATCCACATTGGCACAGCTCGCTTAGGGGGGGCGATCATGCTCATGCTCATCCTAATTGCTTTTTGTATATACCGAAAATGCAAATCAAACAGACGTCAACGTGTTACTCATCCACTTCCTCCTCATCCATGGCACTCCCTTGGACATCCGCTTGTGGTATCCCGACAATACCCATCGTGCTTACCAATAGCACCATTGACGGAGGACCGCTTTCACGATATCACAAATCGAGACTCTACCCCGTCCAATGGAACAACAACAACTCGTCAAAACAATAATGAGTTTGCTTGGGAAAATGTATGATAATATAGATCTATGTTTTACAAACATTTGGGGGGAGATGTAGTGTAACGAATCTTATACGTAATGATCTGTAGCTTTCACATCTGTAGCGCTGTATATGACTCATCGTAGTTGATCTGCTTTCACCGCTTAACAAATCAGTTAGCATTGGAGCCCCATCGTGTTCACTCTATTCGCGCCGTTCACTGCACGTCATAACATAACACAATGATCTTCAGAAATCCCTTGCCTTCATCAATAGACAAGCATAGAAAAACTTCTTGACTCCTGATACCTCTTTCAATAAGTATTGAGTGGATGAATTTGTCGGGATTGTTGCAATAGATCACAAGAAATTAAATTGCCTGATTCAGAAGAGAATCAGAGACATTAAACAATTTTGTCCACCGAGAGTTGGCCTTAGTGAGTGCATGTTGCAGGCCTGGTTCCACTTTGACGTTGGATTGGATCCCTTGAGTCAGTTTCAAACCGTTCTTGGTGCTCAAGCCAGTGCTGTTTTTAATTTGAAGTAAAGTTTCAACTTTCAATCTAGGTTTATCATGTGAAGTCGTTGGAACTGTCAGGGATGAAAATGAGCTTGGTAGACCCGACAAAGCTAAGGCAAGGGGTTGGTTTTGGGCCTTCATGTCCAACAAAAGTCTTCTCGTCACTAGCTCAAGGGTCTTATTGGGAATTAGCTTCCTCACATTGGTCTCCAGGTGCCTTTGGGTGCAGGGATGTTTACACGCACGATATAGCATCTGGAAACATTTAGCACAAAAGAGTCCCATAGATCCGGAAGGTCAGCTTTTTAGCTTAAAGGACCTCGGTTAGGGCTCCCATCACAAGCTAAAGAGAGTAAAATGTCAAAATAGAAACTCCTTAAATGAGTGGCAAAACGTGACCCTGCCGTTCTAGGTCTTGGAACCAGGGCTGCTTTAAAACTCGTTCCTAATCTTGGGTCTTCATTTCTCTACCCCTTTTTCGTTGGAATGGGAGCTCTACCAGAGGTTATTCAAGCTAAATAGCTGATTTTCCAGATCGAAACCCATCACTAAAATAATGCGGCAATTTGGCGTAAAATTATTCAGGGTGTCGCTCAAAGATATTGAATCACATAAAACCCTTGATATCTTACAACAACCTAATTAGCTCTTCTTCTGACAAATTAGGGCCCGGAAATATAAACCCAATATATATATACGTTTTTCGCCTAATTTCNTCTACCAGAGGTTATTCAAGCTAAATAGCTGATTTTCCAGATCGAAGCCCATCACTAAAATAATGCGGCAATTTGGCGTAAAATTATTCAGGGTGTCGCTCAAAGATATTGAATCACATAAAACACTTGATATCTTACAACAACCTAATTAGCTCTTCTTCTGACAAATTAGGGCCCGGAAATATAAACCCAATATATATATACGTTTTTCGCCTAATTTCCATTCGTCCTTGATTTGGTTTGAATACGGGGTGTTCAGCTAAGCTGTCCCTGACCAGGACTATGCCCGTGGCAGCTGAGATCGAGTTGACAACTAGTAGTTTGAGAGGTTGCGTGAGCCGCTCCATTTTCCAGGTGGTAACGTTACACGGAGTCAAATGCAGGCGACGGCGCTGTCTGGCTGGAAGAATGCACGCCTTTGCTCTGGTCCACACTGGTTAGCCACGAGTGCATGTCTGTCCTTTCCATGGGAATTGAAGGAACGTACGTGTACGTACCATCCAGGGGCTGATGTTATAAAACATCAGGAGAAAACGTCCTATGTGCGACTAGACAGTCCGGCTGGAGGACGGACATGAGAAAGTGGATATATAATGGCGGACGTGCGTGTTTTACTCCCCCGACAAGAATCTTGTTTGTAATGGTTTTAAGTCATAAAATAGTACCAACTGTGATACCAGTGAGCGGGGCCACGCCCACGAACAGTGGCCCCCCTTGAATCTGTGATATGCCCCGTTCAATGCACCTCCCCTTCCAATCCTTCCTCTGCCCATATTCCCTGGCTCACGTCTTTTTCAAGACGTGAGCTTCTAGCCCTCCAACCCTCTTCCTCTTCCCAAACATCCCTTCCCTTTCCCCCCCCTCAATGGCCATAGTGATCTCTCTTTTCTAGGTCGGATTGAACAACTCAGTATCGCGAGGAACCAGCATCGGCGGCAACAGCGGATCAAGCGCAGAGGAGGGAATCAACCGGTGTCGGCCTGCTTTCTCAACTGTCATGGACGGGCGAACATGCTGCGAGTGGCTGGTGCGGGACGGTGTCTTAACAAGATCCGAGGACACGCCTTCACCTTCTTATCTGAGACGTGGGTC
>NC_081442.1:2863169-2872137 GCF_007210705.1 Tigriopus californicus
AATCAAGTCTTGACGAGATCAAGAAACGAGACTTAGAAGTACCTAAAGAAATGAAAGAATTGTTGGTCTCGGTGGTAAGTCGTAGACTCTCTGCCTTTTATTCATAGATGAACATTGCTTTATATACAGAGAAGAGCATGCGCTTACGGCGCCAGTTCCAAGTCTGTCGCAACATGTTGGAGCATAGAGTCCCTCTTTGGGATCAGGGTGTGGTTCTCTCATGACGATGCTTTGGTTCGTATACATAAAGCACTGATGTCCAATCTAGCTCAGGGGTTTACGGTTTAACACTTTGAACGGCTACCCTTCTGTCATCGTCCCTAGCCGAGCACAGTTAGTTAACAGGCTTAATGCCCTTCCCTTCCGCCATCTTCTTACTGATGAACATAAAAGCATGCCAGAAAAGCATGAACAGATATTCTCTTAGTATTCTAAAGCGTTTCAATGTACAATCAGATGTTTTTCTGAATGAATTGAATTTCATTGATTATTTATGTCATGCACAGAACTTTCTTTCACCACGGGCTATTATAACCAGATATTTTAAGATTGTGGAGCGTAAATTTGAAGAGTTGGATATATTTTACCCTACTCTATGGATTTCACAATTCAACTACTTTGAAACATTGCATCTCATAAAACAAACACGGTGGTTATAATTCCTGATTAAGTGATTGCTCAAAATTCAAGACTTCTAGTTGCCAATTTCTTTGCTAAATAAACAAGAGGAGCAATTTTTGTTTCTTAGGTATCATTAAAAGTAGCTCATATTAGTATATTAATGCACTTAAAATACATTTTTAAGTATCTTTGTTCAAAACCTAGCCAAACAATATTATCAGAACTCTTAGTTATGCACTGATATCAAATTTTATCAATATCTATTCAGCAGATGCTTAGTTATTACACTTTGAAAGTTGCATTTTGCAATAAAATAGATCGAAAAGTGACATAAACCTAACTTAGTTAATTGCAAAAAACTAATGATGTGCTTTTATGATAGCATGAAAATAAATGATATTCTGTCAGTTTCATAAACATTTCCCTAAAGCCTAAAATAAATTAATATAGGCACCTAAAATCTCCTAAGTATTTGAAATTTCCAATTATTCTTTCTTAAACTTGGCATGGTAGACTAGCCAATCTTGTGGTTGAAATTTTACAAGGATACATATGCCAGTTTAATTTTCAAATTTGCCACTTTTTGCACGGATTATTTTCTACGTACCAAAAGTATTTTCATCAAATGGTAATAAAAATGTCTTAAACTTCACGATCACAAATAAATGAACTCAAGGTTAACGATTATGATATTATAGTTATGAATGTTTTATTTTAAGTAAGTTTTAAATGATATTATATACTATTTTTTGGTTGTTCTGCATGCTTTTGAGAAATGGAACGTTTTCATTTATTTTTGGGACATTGAAAAAGCAAATTATATTTCTTGGCAATTTCTGTAAGGTATAACCAGAGCATTTTGCAGCCAAATTTGGTGCAAATTACAACTTTTGAAGGGTAATATATCAGAGCCTGTTCAATGGATTTTTATGAAATTTGAATTGAAGACATAACTAAGGATGCTCACAATGTCTATTAACAACGATTTTAAAAATACTATCTTCTAATAGGTTTTCAGTGGATTAATATCCTTATAAGAGCTTATCTTAATGAAACATACTTTTTCAAACTTGATCCTTGTGCTGTTTCAACAAGGAAAAACGCAATTAGAATGCTTGGCATTTGAGCTTAATCTTTTTAAGTGTAGTCGGAACCACCGTGCAAAGCTATGGTTCATACTTTTTAGTGGATGTAGAGGTGTACTGTTTGAACATTCACACACAAAGATGTGAGTGACGAGGCATCTGCCGAAAATTATAGTCCACCTTCAAACATCTTAGAATCTATGACAGAAAAAGTTTTTCAACTCTGAAAGCTTCCATAGTGGCCCTACATGTTTGTCTATGGTTTGGTTTTTTGAAAGAGGGAGAACAGAATGGGGACATTTTTGTAATGCTGAAACAAGTGAAAATTGTGTCCATTTGGCAATACCTTGATTTCAGTGAAAAAATGCATTGCCTTTTTGTCCCAAATTGTGCCACATCTGATGCATTTATTGAGCATGCAGCCGTGAGAACAGTGATTGCCTCTGAAGTTGAAAACACCAATTGAAAACCTTGAAAAACTCTATTGAAACAGTAACCTATGTACTCTATCTGCATTATAAACATGGATATGTTATTTGTAGAGAAATGAATTGATGATAATACAAGTGATGCATGATTCACAATTCAAACACGTCAATTTGTGCCCAAAAGTGTGCAGTACATTAACCAATTTCGCTGAAGTATGAAACTTAAAGTGCAATGAGATAAAATTGCCGAGGCACAACTTGCATTCTGGCAAAGCATCCTCAAAGCTGAGGGAAGATATGCCAATTTCCTTGATATTTGGGTTAAAAACCGCTTAAAGTCAGTCAAAATGCCAACAATCCACCTAAATCAGCCTATTCGTCAATGTTAAATATTTCCCCCCTGCACAAAGTAACCGCCAGAAAATGGCCAGATTTGTCTTCCCCGCCAAAACAAAAATCTCCCCCTCAGACAGAATCTAAAAACGCAAGAAGTAGCAAAATCTGGGCTTTCCAACGTGCAAAAATCGGTGTCAAGCCTCAGGTTGCAAAGATTTTCATCTGTGACGCTGATTATGGGTGGGATTTAATGGAGCGGTTAAGTAAGTTGAAACTTGACGAAAGGACTGAAGTAATGTTTTGATGTAAATTGCTTTAGCAAGACCTCTTTGTTGGAATTCAACGAAGAATGACGAATTCAATGAAGAGTGACAAGTCCCTGGCCAACGCCAAGAATTGCAGGACAGCCCACCGCTTTGAACGAGCCATGAGAACTTGCTTCGAGAAGCGTGACAGACCACCAATGCTTTCTTCGTCATGCCAATATTTGGTTTATTTCTTGGTAGTCTATTTAATTTGACCTTTAAAATGTGGCTTATGCTTTGAACTTATTCAAAAGTAGAATTTGTGGCTTGCATGGCCCCCCATGCTCAATTTATCACTAAATATAAAGCACTGATGTCCAATCTAGCTCAGGGGTTTACGGTTTAACACTTTGAACGGCTACCCTGCTGTCATCGTCCCTAGCCGAGCACAGTTAGTTAACAGGCTTAATGCCCTTCCCTTCCGCCATCTTCTTACTGATGAACATAAAAGCATGCCACAACGTAATGAACGTACTATCAACCCATCGATTTCAGCTCAGTTTGGGCCTGCCGCTTGCTTGTTTGTCAGATAAACGTCAAATTTACGTACCAACTTGACTCGTAAGTTTTGTGAAGGACTTGGCTGAGTCAGACACTTGACAATCTTTTTATAACATCCCAAGCTTACCGGACCTGCACATTTCGTGCGAGGGTCACTCGAAGTACGTACTGGACGTTGGACAAATCGTTTTATAACATCAGCCCCAGGTCGTTCGGAGTAAAGAGCCAGCCAGCTTGGTGAACAGTGACCAACTATCTCTGATGTGATGTTAAGTAATGGCACGCACATTCTCTATTTTGGTTTATGACTTCTTTAACATTCACTTTAAAGTCAGCTTCTTAGCCCTATCATACTGAGCTTGGTAGCTGATTTAGAAGTGCAGTCAAAATTCAAAGTAATATTTAGTAGTTTAATTTCGGGGTGATTTCGGGGCGTCCCGAAATCACAAAATGACAAAAAACCTAAAAATACTTTAAAATGAAAGCTTAGGCCTTTAAATGTATTTTAGGGCTAGGTCCTAAAACAACGGTATTTTGAATTTGTTATTTCATTACATGGGTTTTAAAACAGTTATTTCAGGACACCAGAATCAACCAATGAAAAGGCCATGTTTTTTGGTCGCGAAGTAACGGTCTTAAATATTTTTTGTGCTGATGTCCCGAAATTACCGTATCAGATTTCTTTTGTACTCAAGTCCCGAAATAACGGTCTGAAATCGCTTTTATTTGGAAGTCTCGAAACAACGGTCTCAGATCTTTTTTGAACGGAGATCCCGAAATAACGATCTGAGATCTCTTTTATTTGGAAGTCTCGAAACAAAGGTCTCAGATGTCTTTTGTACTTAAGTCCCGAAATAACGGTCTCAGATCTCTTTTGCACGGAAGCCCCAAAATAACGGTCTGACATCTCTTTTATTTGAGAGTCCCGAAATAACGGTATCTGATTTCTTTTGTACTAAAGTCCAGAAATAACGGTCTCAGATTTCTTTTGCACGGAAGCCCCGAAATAACGGTCTGACATCTCTTTTATTTGAAAGTCCCAAAATAACGGTATCTGATTTCTTTTGTACTAAAGTCCAGAAATAACGGTCTCAGATTTATTTTGTACTAAAGTCCAGAAATAACGGTCTCAGATTTATTTTGTACTAAAGTCCAGAAATAACGGTCTCAGATTTCTTTTGCACCGAGGTCCTGAAATAACGGTCTCAGATTTCTTTTGCACGGAAGTCCCGAAATAACGGTCTGAAATCGCTTATATTTGGAAGTCCCGAAATAACGGTCTCAGATTTCTTTTGTACTCAAGTCCCGAAATAACGGTCTGAAATCGCTTTTATTTGGAAGTCCCGAAATAACGGTCTCAGATCTTTTTTGAACGGAGATCCCGAAATAACGGTCTGAGATCTCTTTTATTTGGAAGTCTCGAAACAACGGTCTCAGATGTCTTTTGTACTCAAGTCCCGAAATAACGGTTTCAGATCTCTTTTGTACTTAAGTCCCGAAATAACGGTCTCAGATTTCTTTTGCACGGAAGTCCCGAAACAACGGTCTGAGATCTCTTTTATTTGGAAGTCCCGAAATAACGGTCTCTGATCTCTTTTGTATTGAAGTCCCGAAATAGCGGTTTCAGATCTCTTTTGTACTTAAGTCCCGAAATAACGGTCTGAGATCTCTTTTATTTGGAAGTCCCAAAATAACGGTCTCTGATCTCTTTTGTATTGAAGTCCCAAAATACGGTCTGATATCTCTTTTATTTGGAAGTCCCAAAATAACGGTCTCTGATCTCTTTTGTACTGAAGTCCCGAAATAACGGTCTCAGATTTCTCTTGTACTCAAGTCCCGAAATAACGGTCTAGATCTCCTTGGTATAGAAGTCCCAAATCAACAGTTTAATACTTCTCCACTATAGAGACTTCCATGGAAATTTACGGAGGTCGAATCTAAATTTCCTTGCGCATTAGGCACACGATTAGTCATTGCCGTGGTATGGTAGGACCAATATCATTTGCAAATGAACGCAAAGCTTGGACTCGAATTGAACTAAAATTGAATTAATCTATTTCAGCGTTCCTTTTCATGTTCATGTGTTTCGTACTCTTGCACCATATCACTCTAAATGTATTATCATCGTTAGATTAAACTTTCGGAGGCCGATCCCTTCATAGTACAATTGGTCCTAACCAACACCTTCCTTTAAAAAGACATCTTAGTAGGAAGCAAACGTCATCATATATATCTGTAAGTCTACCAATAGTCCAATGAAAGATATGTCGCAAATACAGTTGACTCGCCAAACTCAAAATTAAACCGAGACATTTATGTTATTTTTTCTACTCGAATGATTTTTTTTTAGATTGGCATAATCTAACAACAAGTTTCATGGCATGACAAACACAATTATGGATCGATCTTTAACTTAGAAGTCCTACAAAGTTTTCCCTTTATGTTTATTGATTTCTCCCTCTTCAGTGGCAATCAAGAGCTTAGAAATCTTGCATAGTTCTATCATATCGGATTGCTTTCGGTAGAATTGACGATGTACTCTAATGTCGTGGCCTAAATGAGTGGCTAGCCATCCCATTTCTTCCTCCGGCAAGCTCATAATTTGGCACGCAGTAGCTAAGTTTTTTGCGGAGCTTAGTGCTGGTGATTAAATCTGGCTTTTGAGCTTCGACGTTTTTAGCGCACTTTTTCAATACTGAGCAGGGTTTGAGATGGGATAATTTTTGGGGCGTGGCGAACAGAAAATAATTCGTTTCTGGAACTCCGGCGACTACTCGAGAAATGATGAGTTTGTCCACGGCCTCGACGCAATCGTCTGGCATTAGTAAAGGCTCATGTCTTCCTCTCTTTCCCACCACTTTTACGAGAAGATGGCGTTCTGCCAGTTTCAACTCAATCGGGGTTAATGATTTGGATATCTCTTCATCCAAGTGGGTGGTACCATGTCGGACCTCGTTGTAGTCATCCACTTTCAAAGAGGCGGCTTCACCTCCCCTCCTCTTATTGAAAAGAATCAATCGGGCGAGCACCATCTCACTCAAACCTCGCCATGATTTACCATCCAGTTCACTTAAGACAACTTCACTCATGGTTTCTTTTAGATGCCTTGATAGTTTCACTATGTCGTCAGTCACGGGAATTTCGTCTTTTTTGTTCAGCTTGTCATTCTTCAATTTTGTAAGGCTCTGGCGGGCTACGCAATCACCCCATTCCGAACAATAGCGAATATTCTGTCCTCTCTCTTAATGAATGTTCCATTTTGCGAATAGATTGGCCCCGAAGAATGGCACAACATTTTTTCAAGGCATGCCCTATCTTTCAGGACAAGCTCACGGCCGACCGATCAAATGCAAATTGTTTTGTAACCTTTACGATAAGGTCAAAATGTCCAGGATCGATGATGTTTTTTAATGGGACCAAGTCTGCCATGGTCTCGTTGAGGCGTTCCATAAACCGTGCGACATGCCTGAGCTTTTACTTGATATGGGCTGTAGGGTTTTGGTCCTCTTGATGTTTTAATTTCAAATATTGCCCGTACAAGATGAGTATGTCATCTTGGATTATAATATCGTAAATGGGATCATTACGCATTGTTTCGAACAATGATTGAATGCTAGTGAGGGCTTCGTTCTCTTCCACCACACATATCAGCAATGCCCTGCTCTCCATAACTGGATTCGTCGGTTTGCCAACCTTGTTCCCACATTTCCTCATGTGACGCCACAATTCTGATTGATAGTCGAAACCCAGGCAGGTTCTACGTACATGGAAAATACTTCCCTTGGCTAGCCCGTTTTGGTCGTTTAACAACAACTAAAACCCCTGAATCAGCTTGAAGGACTTTGATGTTATGATTGAAGTTTCCAGCATGGCGAAGCATTTTGCCTTGCTCAGTCCGATCCTGTCCTTTGGCTTTCGAAAAAGCTTGAACCGACACTTCGTTACCATGAACTGTCTTAATGTGCCTCATTTTCTTTGAAAATCCCTTGAGACAAAATGGACAATACTGAGTCTTGACATAGTTCGTGCCACCTTCTTTCTTCTCACAAGGCTTGATTACAAAGTTGCCTGGAGAGCTGGATGGGAGTGATCCCATCAACCAAGATAGATATGTGTCTGAGAAACCAGGTTGCCTTGTTCTGGGCGGTGGGTTGATGTACGTTACACTTTCGGTATTTGAAACCAAATATTGAAGACATTTCTTCCAATCAAGAATGCTCGACTCTGAAGAAAGCGGAGTGCAATATGTGTACCTTCCTGAATTGAAGAGTCGTCGGACTCTTCCATATCAAATGACGTCCCAAGAATATGTTCCTCGGATGCTGTAGCAACTTCTTGCAGTCGAATTTTGACTAAACGATCGATCATCTTTGCAAGGGGCTCGTCCTCGTTTTCCAGATGAAGTCGATGGAGGTGGTTCATGTTGGCTTTCTAAAATGCAGATTGAAATAGAAATATGCTTTTTGTAATGTTTGCAACTTATGTTGGTAATAACGAAAACCATCGACTGAAAAACGTACCGTCATAGTTTGACGAGTTATCAGATTCGTCCAATTCAGAAAAAAACATGGGAGTTGAGCGAGCCCTTTTTTGGCGAGGAATTTTAACTAAAATTATTCGAGCAATTAGCAGTCTTATGAACTACGAAAATGATTGATATGAAGACACCTTTCCACGGGCGGTACCCTCGTTTACCTGACGAAGTAGATGGAACTGGTTCATCCTCGTTTCCTGCAAGGTAGATCGAAACGGAATTTTGTTTATGAATCATCAATTGAAGCACGTATCTTCCTGATCTTTGTTTGCTTTGGGAGAAGTAACATGAATATTTTCCTCTGTTGAGAAAGAAGACTCTTCGCTACGTTGAATGAGAGCTAGATGGTTAGAAAGAGGTCGAATTTAAAACTATTGGCAATTATGAGCCTAGAAAACAGTTATCTTTCCAAAGGCGGTACGCTCGTTTTCCTGACGACGTCGATGGAACTGGCACCAATTCTGCTTATTGGGTTAAATCAAATTGAACAGGAAGTTGATGGTGTTCAGTATACTATAAAAGCTGTTTAATATTTACCACTTATCATCTTGGAACAATTGTCCGCCTCATGTTCATGTAGGATGTGAGGTTACTTTCACTTCTTTGACCCATGGCCGATTGTTTATCTTGGGAAATTAAGGATAAATTTGGTTTGGCTGAATACATCCAATTTTTGTTCGCTACATACCTTTGGTGAGAAATGACTCTCTATCCAGATTTCTCTTTGCTTTATGGTCCAGAGCTGGATTGTCAAATGGGCAAGGATGGCCCACTTTCGTTGCGAAAAAAAGAAGAGCACCATATTGATAAGTAACTCCAATATAAGAAACAAAATGTTGCAAACAAAATACCTGGGCTTGTACACTTGTCAATTAGTTTGTCGAGAATTGGGCTAATAATAATGGACGTCATTCCTGTTTTGGAGCTCGCTGAGAACAGTCGCAATTTTTGGTTGCTGTTCTTATCTCCAAGGAATTTCGAACCAAGGTGAGACTTCCTCTGTTGCTCCTTGGTTGCTGTACACGTGTAATGTTCGTGGTGTTTGTGTGTGGGTGAATGAATGGGAATCGCCATTCATTTTTTTTTTTTGCATTTGGTTTTTCACGGGCTTTTCTAACCGCTACAGGGAATGTAATCCCCAGTACTATTAAAATGAAA
>NC_081442.1:2872188-2886664 GCF_007210705.1 Tigriopus californicus
CTACCTTGGTGGATTGTGTGCCAATTTGGGATGGAGGTTCGTCTTGGGTGTTCCTTGGATGGAAGTATGGAAGTGTTGATGGGGTCAGTATTCTGCCGACTGCGCCAATTTTTGTAATGATTCGGACCTTGACTCCACTTGTCAAGACAAACCAAATTGCGACTTGGAAAACACTTGGAGAATTACGCTAGTATGTACTAGAGCACTGAAAACGCTAATCTTTGACGATTGTCAGAGTATACTTTTTGTATACAGAGGCTGAACGTGGTGTCCTTGGGACGACACTGGGCGATGCTGCTGGCAAGCTCTCTTGCAGAGGACCACTTGAAATCCAAATGAAAAATAAATCTGATTTTAGCCCTTTACTTGTTAAATATTTTGAAACCATGATACTTGAGTTTAAAGCACCATTTAGGGTGCTCGAATTTGCTACCGTTTCCTTGTTTTTTTTTTACAGAAGCCTTTTTTATGCACCTCACAGATTATTGCAGAGACTTCTGGGGGGCTCTTTGGTTGTTCTTCAGTACTACAACTAATATTGTCTTCTGCATGGGGCTCTATAGCTGGGTCAAAAAATAATTTAGTTTGATTTACCCAAGCAACTAGTGCTTCCAGAATGAAAGGTTTGTTAATGGAAGAGGGATCTTTACTCTCCAATACCAGTTCCAAACATTTCCGAGCGTCATCACTAACCAATCCAAAAATACCTTCCATTATGGTTGAACCCGCAAGCGTGCCTTCAATTAGCACAACAAATCACAAAATAATGGGTTGAGTTGTTTTCCTGACCGCCTCGTGCAAGACACAAAGGGAGTCTAGTACTATTTATGTTTCTTGCCGAGGAATGTATAAGTAAGGAAGACAGGTTAATAGCAATAAAAAAAGACAAGGACGTGGAGCGTGAGGAAAGGGAAGAGAAAAAAAAACAAAAACGAAATAAAATATCAAAAGCGGCCAAAAAGCTCAACGAAAATATCAAAAGCGACCAAAAAAAAACGCTAATCTTTGACGATTGTCAGAGTATACTTTTATTCAATAAGGAGAGAGCACTTAACACTATGAAGTCTGAAGTAGAACTTAATCTTAGGGGCAGGGGTGAGGGTTTATATACAAGATGTGAGGGCCTATGTTGCTAACTGTCAGGCTATCCCGGCCAATGCACTTTCTTCAAAAGCCAGTGGTCGGATAAAGATCATGATTCTCCGAATTATGCTGTTTCCAGCTTGCTGATTGGTGGGTTTTTGCAAGCTGGATCTTTGCCCTTGGCTGCATATGGATTTCGCCATAATAACCGGTTTCCTTTGTTCGGTCCCCGAAACGTTCTGGGGTTCTAGCTTTGTTACCGTCTAGAATATTCTAGGAAACTGACTTTCCGAGTTCCCAGAAACGGCCGTTTCACTACAGGACTAATCATGAAGGCTCTGCTCGATCACCACACTTTCTCCACAAGATCAGCACTATTAATGCCACAAAATCGTAGCCCAATCTGGAGTTTGAGCAGGAAACCGTTTTTTACCAAACAAGGAAAAACAACAACGCAATGCCGTAAAACATTCCAAGAAGTACAAAAAGCAGATTTTCGATTGACTGTAGCGGTTAGAAAAAAGCCTGTGAAAAGCAAAACCATAAAAAACATGGGATTTAAAATTGAAAAAAAAATCACAATGGAAATAAATTTGCAAGTTTGAGCCCAGCTTTTGCTCATCAACAAAAATGAAGGCCCTGGTTCAAATTGAGCCGGCCTATGTTTGATAATTTCCCAATATATCCTCCCTTAAGCTTCTAACAAGCCTTAATCGACCTGGCATACTATTGAACAAATTTTGAAGGATCTCTGGAGATATTTTCACCCAAGCTTGATGGAGCTATTTTACAAGAGCAGCAAGAGTTGTTGGCTGAATCTTGGACTCATCAAGCTTTTGCTGGAGGATAGCTCAAACATTTTCAATGAGAGCTAGTTTAGGACTATTGAGAGGCCATAACCCCTTCTCCAGCAAAAAGTTAAGTTTCTCTCAATCCATTTAGTGGTCGATTTTGCGAAGTGACTAGGTACTCCATCGTCCTAAAATATTGCCACAGACATCACCGAGAAGAATTTACGTTCCGATGTTCTGCCAATACCAATACCAATATTTTGCACCCTTTCTGTTTTGTCAAGTATTTCATCAACATCTTATTGTGAAGTCGCAGTTTGCTTTGGGGGCACTATCTGCAACATAGAAATGACCTGGCTCAAAATTGCTTCCCATACCATAACTTTCGAGGGGAACTTCACGCTGACTGATGGAGTTACTTCTTTTAAGGAATAAACCCAAACAACGTCATTTTTTCGATTAGGGCGGTGGAACAATTCTAAAGGCAACGCGTCAGATAATACCACTTTCTTCCACTCCTCATTTGTCTAATTTTTAACCATCTTACAGAACTTGACTCTCTTTTTCTTTTGTTCATCGGTCAGTTTGGGAACAACTCGTGGTCTGTAAGATTTGAATCCAAGGTTTTTCGATAAATGTGAATGAACAGATGATTTTGATGTTAGTTACCATGGTTTGTAAGTGTGTTGGCTAATTTTCCTGTTGAATACCCCTTTTTGGTTAAGCTTTTCGAGACGACTATTTTGGCAGTTCTTGTTAATGAGGTCTTGCGCCCCCGACCCTTGGCAATGGACAGACTCTTGCCAGCCTTATATGCCTTTGCTCATCTCCAAATTCAGGTTCAGCTGACCTTAACTTCCGTGGCAACCTCTGGTACAATTGTGTCCCCCTTCACCATACCAATAGCACGATTCCTGACCGATTTAGTATAACATATATATATACATATACATATAACGGTGTTACATCTTAAATGTATACACTAATTCAATTCACAACTGATTGTTTAAGTGTTTGCAAAGAGTGGCAAAATGCTGATAAGTTGAAAAAGTAAAATAAACTAATATCATTTATTTAAAACTTAAAAAAAATGCGAGCCAAGATTAAAAAGTTCATTAGTAAAATTGGGTAACTTTTGGTTTTGTTAATTCTATAACTTGCATATCTAAAATTATATTGCTTTGCAATTTTGAATCTCTGAAAGTTCAGCTTCTCTTTTAACTGTCGCAATCATAATTTTCTATATTTTATTTTTATTTTTTTTTGGTTTGTTTTTTCACGGGCTTTTCTAACCGCTACAGGGAATGTAATCCCCAGTACTATTAAAATGAAAGGTTATCATTCGTCTATTTATTACCTTTCAATTTTTATATGATATTTGGTCTACCAACGAATTTGAGTTGGCAGACCGAGCTAGTCCTTGAATGTAGGGTTGATCTGGCAATGCTATCTAAAATTTGTCCACGTTTGCCTTGAAGATGCTACCGGATCAACAAGGCCTACGTATTCCCTACGAATATTGGAGGGAAGCAAATTAAACAATGAAGGAGCCCGAGAAAGAAGAGATGTGGACTTCATTGTTCGAACTAGCCTGGATTCCCAAGGCTTGAAGGTGCTCTCAAAATGCACATTAAGCCTCTGCGGTCACTAGCATTGACCCTAAATCCTGGATTGAGACAAAGCTCATGGATACTTTTGAAGATGTACAGTATCAGATACCTTTCGTACCTTCTCTGAACACTGTACAGTCCCAAATTTTTAGCCTCTCCCAATATGAGAGCTCTCTCAATCCTGTGATGTTCCTAGTGAAACATCTTTGGACTTGTTCGACCTTTTGCAAACCTGCTGAACTCATTGGATCCCAAATGGGTGAGGCATATTCAAGATGTGGCTGGACAATCGACTTGTACAGAGTTAGCATCGTGATGCTATCTCTGGACTTAAACGTGCGATATATCCAACCATACATTTGAAAAGCTTTACCCACCTTCAACTGGATATGCTCATCGAACTTTCCATTATTTTGGAGGACTAACCTAGATCTTTCATAGGTGAAACCTGCTCAATATCTTTACCTCCATTATCTACGAGTGGAGAATTTAACGGAGTTGACCCAAATGTCATTGAGCGGAATTTCATTCCTTTCAGGGCCATATTACTCTCAGTTACCCAAGAGTAGATTCGATTTAAGTCCTTTGCAAGGCTACTGGAATCTTGGCCATTCCTACCAGAAACTAACTTTGTATCGTCAGCATAAGAAGAGAGACTAGCAGTAATACTAAGCTATTGAAGCGGGGCAACGAATATTATAAACAGAGGGGCCCTAAGATCGAACCCTGGGGAACACCTGACTTGACATCATGTATGTCACTATGGGATCCCTCAACCTTAACCAATTGCTTCCTACCAGAAATGAAACTTTTTAACCAATTGAGAACCTTGCTTTGGATCCCAATCTCATGGAGCCGGTTAACTAAAAGACCATGATCTACCTTGTCAAAGGCCTTGGCAAAGTCGAGATAAACTACATCAACTGATTCATGGCTCTCTAGTCCCTCAATAACCTGCTCAATATGTTCAATCAGTTGGGTAACCGTGCTAAAATGTGCTCGGAACCCATGCTGGCTAGGAGGAAGGACTTCATGAACATGTGATTATTAAATCTATAACTTGTTTAAAATTATAATCAACAGGATATGTAACAAAGAGTTCATTATACATTCGTCTAACTTCCTAACCATTGTTGCTTATGAGTAATGTTATAAAAGAAAATGTTTTTGTCATTGTGCGTCCCAAGTAAATTCAGAAGCGATCTTTGTGACGTAAAATTATGCAACTGAATGATACTTACATACAAATCGATTATGGAGGAAAACCTAATTGACAAACTCTGTTTTGCCACACTCAAATCTAACGGTGTTTTTTGCGGTATATGTAAAAGGACCTTACTAAATGACCTAACTAATATTATAACCCTTCATTGCCTTGTTTTTTCCCGGCTAGGTTTGGCCCTTTGTAAATCCAAAGTGCAAATAATCTGATCAGAAATTAGCAAATCCTATTCTGACTCAGGTCTGGTTCTTAATTTGAGGCAATGGGTGAAAGCAATTGTCTTAGTTGGTGAATTTTGACCTTTTCAAGTGTTAATCATGCCAGGAGATTTAGAGACGATATCCTACTTTTTGGTTTTGAAGTCACTTAACCCTTGTTTACATTGAGCTGGGACGTCAGGGAGGAGAGGCCCAATTGGATTTGAAAATCAGGTTGACTCAGGATTTCTTTTTGTAGCTTTAAAATTTACGGATTTTGCAACCGATACAAAGAATGTTATTCAATGTAAAAACTGTCATGTCTGAATATATAAAAGGCAAAATAAGAAATGGTCTAGAACGATAATAATATATTCGGTCTACTAACGAGTTTGTATCTGCCGGTTTAAGAAGCCTCTGGACATAGGGTTGGTCAGGGATTTTGAACAAATACTAATTCAAAGGGGTTACGAATGGGAGGACGGGGTCAATGGTTTTGAACGGTAGCCGTAGGTCAGAAGGTAGAAGGTTGTCTAGCCTCAGAGCACGGTTTACTACGAAGTAGTGATGGGAACGTTGGCTCAAAAGTCTCAAGCATTCAATGCAGTACCGGTCCAATGCAGGGTTGGCAAATGGGTTAATCCCAGGGTGGTTTTGGGGGGATTTTAAGGGGGGGGGACGGTTTTTTTGCTTGATGGCTTTAATTGGGTTTTTAAATTGGACGGGTTTTATTGATTTTGAATCAAATGTTAAAGTTAGACCCTTTTTCGAGCCAAAGACAGACAAACTGTTACTAAAAAAAACTACTCCATAACTTACATTTTAAAAATAGTAACGCCATACCAATACAGGTACTTTGGAGGGGGAATAAGACGAACTTGTCTCATTCAGAATTAAACAGGCGAAATGTTCAACAACAGAAGTAAAAAGTTGTTGATGGTTGCCTCTCTGATTTGGGATTAGTGCATCAGTCAAAAACTAGAGCAAGTAAGCCAATGCATTTGAAACGCAATTAAAAAAAAAACGTGCAGGAAACCTAAAATCCACTTTAAGAACAAGTTTGAATGTGGGATGCTTTTACTAATCATGGAGTCCATTTTCTTGTTTGCTTTGTTGCACCAGTATCAATGCTACATGGATTTATACCTGTACATTCGGGGCAGCACACCCAACGAATTTCAATTAAAACCACAGAATATTGATAGAACCCCAGCCCTTTAATGTTTTATAGTCATTCAATTCGTGCTTCAAGTCTCTTCTACCCATGCCATCACATCATGGCTTAGAATATTAGCTTAAAGGGTCTACATTTAGGCATCCTGAAGAAATAAGAAATCAGTGCAACGAAATAACAGATCGATTCATAAATGCAATATGAGCGGCATCCGAAATTGTACCCATCAAACTTCAACTAAAGAGAAAATGACGTGAAAAAAGGATGATGCCACAATATGATGACTCTGAACTTGTCCCTGCATCGTGACATAATTTTAAATCAACACTAGATACCAAGAGATAAGCCAGACCAACCACCCTGGATTATTGAACGCTTCCTTGTCAGTGTCACTATCATGAATGCAGGCAGTTGACTTGCGCGTGACCGCGTTGATCTCGGTTTCATAGCTGTGATCCCTGGTCAAAGGACCAAGTTCGACCATGTGGACAATCAAAATATCAACTCACTTGACCAAGGTGATGGATGACTAATTCGCAAATTGATCAAGCTCTGTTTTGTCCACTATTACATATCACAACCCCTTGAATGTGTTCAAACATAAGTGCAAACTGTGTTTAGCTTGGCCCATATCTCTGAAAAATGAAAATCAATCTAGCCGCATGGGTCGAAATGGAAGTGTCAGGAAAATATGTTTGTGAAATATGTGGCTGTGATGCTTGCGTTGGGTCACACTGCATCAGAGGAACTTCAATAGTTTTCACAGCATGACATTCGACCCAAAATAAGACTGCACATTAGAAAAGAGCCAATCAGATTCTGGCCATTTATCAGTAGAAGGCTTGTTCCCACGAAAGTGTAATCCGAATTGAATTTTTTAGACCATATCAAAAGAAACGGGCGTTGGTTTCATGGCATGGAATAAGGAAATAAAACATTTTTCTTGCGGGCACCTTTGGACAGTGGATTTGTCGCCTTCAGGCCACCATCGGCGTCATGGAAAACCTCAAGGAGGCTTGCTTGAATCAAGCCTCGTATCAGAATGTATCAGTCTTGAAAAGGTTCGCATCGTCTAATTCGTACTACGAAGGTCTTTTTTATTTTCTTGAATAGTGCTGGGTCCCAAAAAGTTCACTTCATCATAAGACCTCGAAAGAAAGGTAGAAAAAATCAGCGAAAGAGGTAACTGCAAGATGAAAAAAAATGACATAAAGGTAGACAAAGGTAGCAAGTCGGTAAGAAAAAGATGAAAACCAACAAAAATTCTTTAAAAAGGTAAAAAAGATTGTTTAGCTTTAGCTAAAGTAATAAAACAGATGCAAGTTTTTGGTGTGAGGTGACCAATTTTTATTCTCATCAAAGGGGTTTCTCCTGTTTATAACCACATTTCACGTTTATTTTTTGTTTTAAGTCTCTTTTTATAACAATTGAGCAAAGGAAGTGAAAAAGGTACAAAAAAGAGATTTCTTTACGTTTTTGGTAATTTGTTCAAAATTTGGCTGAAAAAGGTGAAAACCTAGGTTTAAGGTTTTGAACGTCTCCTCACAAGTTCGTGTGCCTGTGCTAATTTATTCTTTTGATGTACCGATTTCAATTTAACCCTTTTTCTCTCTTGGGGAAAATTGGCAAAACGGACCATTCTTTTGGTCAAACTTCAAAAAATAGCATGTTGGCAAAGCAATAGTTGTTATATTCACCGGTTACAGCGATCTTATGATTAATGTGGGGCATTTTTTTGCTGTTGCAGCTAAAAAGGGTCTTTTGGAGATTTTGGGTTAAGTTTGGTGGGTGAATTGGCGAATTTACGCCCAATAAAGAAGCGTCGGAACTGGCGTTGACAAGGTTCTGTAATCAACTTATTACGAAATTCCTGAGCAAACTCGAGTTTGACATGTCAAAACGACGATTAATCCGTTAACGATTTAATAAGGATAAAGAACATGGCACAGACTGCTGACTAACGTGTCTTACACACCTTCAGAATCTTCTTCAACTGAATATTCAGTAACTTTACGAAGATCTCCTTGCTTATAGCAGCGGTGGGTGCATTTCGCGTGGAACATTCAACCAGAGATGCACACCTACCTAAACAAAACGATACCCAAGGCGATGGGTATTCCAACATATTGGTGAATCATCCTTATTATTTCATTCAACCATCTTCTAGATTCCATCTGTTTGAAGTCCACATCTCGTCTGTTGGGTAGTTTCTTCACCTTCATTTTCAGCGTAATTTCCTTTGCGTTCTACCAAGGTGATATAAGGCCTTTGCAAAACATCAAAACCGTCGTGCAATCCTTACTACCCTCTAGCGCAGAGAAAATTCCATTCTTCCTCTTTGATTTATTGCATTATAGATCAATTTTTAGGGAAGGTTTTCCATTCTTACTGAGACTTGCTTCTCGATTCTCTCTATAAAGTATCCGCTTGGTCGAGCGCGAATTATCTTGTGGGGAACATGGCGCAAAAATTCAGGTGCAATGGTTGCATCCAAAGTAATTCTGGTATGCAAGCGAGGTCTTTGGTCTCGATCATCTAGGTCACTCTGATAGACCTTGAATTAGAAGAGAGAACATCAACAGAGTTCGTCAGATTTTACTTTTTGTCGAAGTTCTTTAACTGATGCGTTATTGGAGCAAGCACAAAGGTACTCTCATTTTAAAGTAAAACGCATTCCTTTCACTTCTTACATAGTTTTGTAATGATAAAACTCTAAACTCTATTCAAGCCTGTGCGTTTAAAATGCAACACTTTTTGATGTCGATTGTATTCAATGTACGTTATGCAAATGATGTTGTATTACAAGGGTATAGCATTAAATGCAATCGATAACTAGAATCTAGAGCAATGCATGTTTCTCGATATTGACCCCATCAGCAGTGATAATAAACTCCAGCTGAAAGCGGAATTTGGGGCACCTGTTCTTGATGAAGCTCGGCTCATGGCTGGCTCAGGCATCCCTTGTGGTGGTTCTGAGCTGTTTTTTTTGTTTTGAAATAGACATGACTCCTTGCCGCTCAAACGCCCAAAGATGGCAAAGTTGATCAGAGAACAGCCTGGGTTTTGTGGTGGCCAAGAAAGCTTTTCAAAAAAGCCTGGGGATTGTGCAGCTTCAGAAAACTTTGCATCTTATTTGCATTGTAACACCTTTCTACTCAAGGCGTGCATCTCCATAGGTGGTTTGAGCCCAGGGAAACACATACTTAGCTAACAACTTGCAGTACGTGTCGGCATTAAGCCTCTCTCCCTCATCCACGAACAAGGGGTCGCACTTTTGCCCATCAGAGCCGATGACTGCCCAAACTTGATTGTTGACATTGTGGCACTCCTGTCCAACATTGACGGAATCATCATTTCGATCCACTCGGGACTAACCAAGTTACCACAAGGTAGATAGTAGACCTGTCATAGTTTGAAGTCTCTTGGCAATCTCGGTGGATGTTATTCCGAGCGCGGATGAGGCAAGAATGCCTGCTCTTTGTTGCACGATATTTTGAGCTCTATCTACGTCATTAGCAAACAAAAAAGGTCGAACATCTTTACAAAACACTCTTGTGGCAAATTAAAATGGTTTTGTTTTCCAAAGAGAACTGCCCGGAGAATAGAAGGAGATCGAAATAAGTATTGCATTTGAAACACATAGGCTTGTTCTGCAAAAATCAGAAACTCGATAAATTCAGTTTCAGTAAGATAGCTCGCAATTTTATCATCAAAGAAATTAGTATTTTCTTAAAATCATCTTTCTATGTACAACGAATGGTATAATCCCATGTGACTTTGGGGGGGGGGCTAAGATATTGTCATCACTATACCTCGAAATGAATTAATCCTGAAAAACCTTTTAACTCTTTTGGCCGAAAAAAGCTTTTTGTGCTACATTTATAACTCTTCCACCTTTTTCTTTTATCCACTTTTTCCACTCTTTTTGCCTCTAATTTGACTTTTTCCTTAGTAGTTTTCACATTTTAGATCATTTTTAGCCGGTTTGTCATTTGGATCGTTATCTGCAGAGATGGGGGAAATATGCCAGATTTTTCCCCAAAATAAGCACATGAAATATGCAAAAAGCTGCTTTTTGCAACTCAGTTCTTGCAACCTTGAAATAAAATTTTGTTTGATAACGTGACTTATACGTTGGTTTTTGGTTCCTCTTCTGTACTGTAAAATAATTGAAAGAAATTATTTCGGCCAAAAAGGCAGATTTTTTAGGTCTATTCGTCACCAAGTGGCCTCATTTCGCCCATTATCATGTCCAAACCTCCTTTTACAGTCTAATTTTTTTACTTTAGACCTGTCACAGGCACCCGTGCGGCACTCAAGCTGATCAAAAGAGACGGACTTGCTGATGGCACTAATCTTATTCTAAATTCAAGGACCACGACTAACCACAAAAGTCGACGCATTGCAGTTGAAGATAGTCTATGCCGGACCATGAACCACTGGAGTATGGACGGGGATGGTAAGGTTGAAAATTAGCAACTCCAATTCGAGTCAATGAATTAAATTCTTCTTCGAATAAGGCTGGCCCCAGATCCCTGCGATTGCATATTTCAAATGTCAGCTCAATCAAACGACTGGGTCAAAAGTTATGCCCTCTCAAAGTGCAGTACATAACTGAGCATATAATGAATAACTTAGCCCTCATCTGGTAATCAATTACCACAACAGGGCTAGTTCGTTCATTCATTGAAGAGCTTTGTAGTGCCTTTTTAAACGGCATAACTTTTGATCCAGTCGCTCGATCAAGCTGAAAATTGAAATGAGTAATTGTTGTTGCCTTGGATCATTCTCATTTGAAGAAGAACATAATGCGTTAACTTAATCGCGAAAAGCTAATTCCCAAACCAAGCGTCCCCGTCCATATTCCAGTTGTTCATGGCCGTACTAAGTTGCACTTGGACGTGCCAAACTACCAAACTGGATTGTGCTCATAAGTGGATGTTTTCTTGGATGGTTTACCAACAAAAAAAGACATGCAGAATGTTTCAATGTCCTATTAACTCGAACCCGTTTCAACTAGATCACTAAAATTCTAAAACGCATTTGTACAATCAAACCACTATGGCATACCTGACTAAATTGGTATTTGAAATGTCACTAATGATTGATTTTGCGTCTTCTTGTTCGCAAAAAATTAGAAAATTAATTCGTACTTTTGGGATCAGTTGGAAATGATCAAAACGAAGTCATTGTATTGAGCACAAATAAGTCACCTTGAAATTTCACCCAGAAATATTTCTCTAAGAATGCAAACTTAGGGCAAGTAGAACGTAATTCTAAAGCTTGCTCTTACACGGCACATATTTAAGGGCGTTAAAAATAATTTGATCTCAATTATACTCAAACTATGATCTAATGGGGTTTTGGAGACGCATAACTTTCTTCCTTAGTCCTGAAATGAGGTCTAGAATTGAGCCAAAATAATAAAAGGTAGATGTTTTTCGGTGCTAGGTAACTTGCAAGTTTAGCTTGTTTTGGGAAGGGCAACAGAGATATGTGTAATTTACTCAGTTTGATTTCAGTTAGCACACTTGCATTATTACGGGCCGCTAGTTTTCAAAGAAATTTTGAGGTAATGCTTTGGTCTAATTAAGAGCTTTTGTACCAGAACTAAATCCCTTACACGTAATTGCAGATCTTTCTTTCACCATAAATTGTGTTATAATAATCTTTATTGCGATTCTTGGTAATGTCATGGCGAAAAAGTAACTATAAAATAAAATCTGAAGTATATACATTATACAAAATGATAAAACAAGAAAAATGTCAAAAAGGTAAAGGCAATAAAATAATCGACTAGAAGGTGATATCACAATGAGTATGACTAGAATTGGTCAATGCACATGATAAAAGGTAAGAGGTGAGTTGCAGATAGTACAAAGACAGGTAGGTAGAGGTAAGTGATGAAAATCTTGGTTATTGCAGTAGAGTGGATGGGCCAGATTGAACAGATCCTTTGTCAACTCCTGTCGCTGATGGCATTTGGACGGGAGCCGAACAAAGGTGCGTGACCGCCAATATTCCAAGGGGATGTCGGGCCAAGGACAATAAGGTGTTAGCAAGTCCTTAACCGGGAAGGACAACTTGTGTCCGGACATCACCTCCAGAAAGGTCAGGTTCCCAACACTGTTGGACACTCCCCTTGCCAGCCCGATGGTGAGGGGCTCGGTTTCACATAGAAAATGTGTCCATGCATTGTTGGCATATTGGGGCACACAGAGGTATCGCTTGAGGACAAAGGTACGTGAGCGCCAATACTCCGAAGGTTGGTTTAGGTGGCATCGGCGGATTTGAGGGCGGATTGGGCGGAGTAGGGAAGCCAAAGGTGTAGGCCGTAGAGAAAAATTGGGGTGACGTAGATTCCGGAAAAGTTGAAGGACTATTGGGAGGGGAAGATTCTTCATGGGAAGTCTATTGCATATGTATCCTATCCTGGCCCTGGCCCTAGTTATTGTATATTTGAGGTGATTGGTGAATGAGAGTTGGTGGAGAAGGTGAAACCGACATAGTTAAAACTATTGACGATTTCAATCGGACTATTGTTAATATGGAAGGAGGTGGGAGGCAGACGACCTTTATAGAAAACCATGGCCTTCGTTTTGATGGTGTTGACTTGAAGGCCGTTCTCTTGGCAATAACCGTGGAGTGCATTGATGGCATTTTGCAATTCCGCGGCTGAATTAGCCAAGAGAACCAGGTCGTCTGCATATTGAATATATTGAATAGGAAAATGGTTGATGTGGGGGCCTTGGTGAGTGAGGGCTTCAGGCAGGTCGGATACATAAAGATTGAAAAGAATTGGCGATAGTGGATCCCCCTGCGGAAGGCCAATGGAAGTGAAGTAGCAGGGGGATAGGTCCTCACCAGAATGAATGGAGCATCTGAGTTCCGCATGGATGTTGGACAGCAGGACACAGATTGAACGCGGAACTCCCCACAGTTGGAGTTTGAGGAATAACCACGTTCGGTCCACCCTGTCGAATGCTTTGGAGAAACCCACAAAGCATCCATACACTCTCCTCTTGTTGCTTATGTTGGAATGGACAATTTCATAGAGGAGAGTGGCTGCCGTGGTGGTTGAGCAGCTTCTCCGGAAACCGAATTGGAACTGGGGAAGGAGATCCCTATCCTCGGCCAATCCGGAGAAGCGGGCAGCTAATAGGGTGGACATCATCTTCAAGAAGGGGTTCTCCAGGGCGATGGTCCGATGGTTGTTTGGAATGTCCCTGGGCCCCTTCTTATGGATGAAGATGATGGCTGACTCCATCCACGCTGGTGGGAAGAAGAAAGAATGGAGGGCGAGGCTGAAAAGATCTTGGAGGAGTGGCTGGGTTTGGATCCGGAGAAGTGAAAGTTGGAAAGGAGAGACCCCAGATGTTGAGGGGGCTTTGCTCTTCATCATCTTGAAGGCCACGTCCATCTCGGCGGAATGATCGTAAACCAAGTTTGATATCGGATGTAATTCGTATGATGAAAGTAAAATGAACTGGGAAGGTAATAAGAGGTCTTGACGGGAAGACGGACAGAAGTAGAATGCCGCATATGACGTGGTAACAGAGAAATGGAGAGCAAAGACATTATCGTAAATATATGTACGGGAGAACACGCAACCTTAGACATACAATCACTCCAATTCCTCCTTCAGATTTGGAACACAGAGACAAAACCAACACAAGGGTGACAAATCGATTAAAATCATGATTGGTAATAATTGGTTTCTTCTTGGCACGGTTTGTTCGCCTCGGAGGTTTCTTAGATTCGGAGGCCTCCTGAATTGTGACGATCATTTGAACTAGGGAAAGCATCAATTTGTTCATTGCAAGATATTCGAAGAAAACGTCGATTTCTCCAGGACTTCTGACCATTGTCAAACTGAAGGAGGTAGCGACGCAGGAATCGTTTCCAAAACAACAGCAGTGTTGTCCCAACGGCGTGAATGAGGGTTTTGAACGAACACGTGTGCACCAATGAAAATCGGGTCCAACTTTCGTGATGAGGAATCATAGTGTGCCTTTCGGGCCTCATTGATCCTACTACGTTTAGAGTCCGTTCTACCCGATTGAGAAGAAGGCAGGTCATGGAACGATCCTTCAGTAGCGGGGATTCTGGAGCGAAGTGGTCGGCCAAAAAGTCGTTGGGCCGGCGATAATCCGTCACTCAAAGGAGTATTCCGGAGCTCAAGCATGGCTTCCGCGAAATCCTCGGACGTTGGATCTCCCGCCTGTCTTCGCCAAAACGTATTTAACGGATTTGACCATAACTTCTGCATGGCCATTGCTCTGCGCGGTAATACGGAGATGACGGTTTCCAAGACACTCCCCACCTTTCAAGGAATTGTGTGAATAGATTAGAGGCAAATTGGGGGCCATTGTCGGTTCACAGGACGTTGGGAATCCCAC
>NC_081442.1:2886715-2908995 GCF_007210705.1 Tigriopus californicus
AGAAGAGAGAGTGCTACATGCCATCCGAGGAACATATTCTTGGACGTCATTTGATATGGAGAGTCCGACGACTCTTCAATTCAGGAAGGTACACATATTGCACTCCGCTTTTCTTCAGAGTCGAGCATTCTTGATTGGAAGAAATGTCTTCAATATTTTGGTTTCAAATACCGAAAGTTAACGTACATCAACCCACACGCCAGAACAAGGCAACCTGGTTTCTCAGACACATGTCTATCTTGGTGATGGGATCACTCCCATCCAGCTCTCCAGGCAACTTTGTAATCAAGCCTTGTGAGAAGAAAGAAAGGTGGCACGAAACTATGTCAAGACTCAGTTTTGTCCATTTTGTCTCAAGGATTTTCAAAGAAAATGAGGCACATTAAGCAGTTCAGTGGTAACGAAAGTGTCGGCTCAAGCTTTTTCGAAAAGCCAAAGGACAGGATCGGACTGAGCAAGGCAAATGCTTCCGCCATGCTGGAAACTTCAATCATAACATCAAAGTCCTTCAAGCTGATTCAGGTTTTAGTTGTTGTTAAACGACCAAAAACGGGCTAGCCAAGGGAAGTATTTTCCATGTACGTAAAACCTGCCTGGGTTTCGACTATCAATCAGAAATTGTGGCGTCACATGAGGAAATGTGGAACAAGTTGGCAAACCGACGAATCCAGTTATGGAGAGCAGGGCATTGCTGATATGTGTGGTGGAAGAGAACGAAGCCCTCACTAGCATTCAATCATTGTTCGAAACAATGCGTAATGATCCCATTTTACGATATTATAATCCAGATGAAACTCATCTTGTACGGCAATATTTGAAATTAAACATAAGAGGACCAAAACCCTACAGCCATATCAAGTAAAGCTCAGGCATGTCGCACGTTTATGGAACGCCTCAACGAGACATGCAGACTTGGTTCCATTAAAAAACATCATGATCCTGGACATTTTGACCTTACGGTAAAGGTTACAAAAACAATTTGCATTTGATCGGTCGGCCGTGAGCTTGTCCTGAAAGATAGGGCATGCCTTGAAAAAATGTTGTGCCATTCTTCGGGCCAATCTATTGCAAAATGGAACTTCATTAAGAGAGAGGACAAAATATTCGCTATTGTTCGAATGGGGTGATTGCGTAGCCCGCCAGAGCCTTAAAATTGAAGAATGACAACGCTGAACAAAAAAGAAAATTCCGTGACTGCGACATAGTGAAACTATCAAGGCATCTAAAAGAAACCATGAGTGAAGTTGTCTTAAAGTGAACTGGATGGTAAATCATGGCGAGTTTGAGTGAGATGGTGCTCACCCGATTGATCTTTTCAATAAGAGGAGGGAGGTGAAGCCGCCCTCTTTGAAAGTGGATGACTACAACGAGGTCCGACATGTACCACCCACTTGGATGAAGAGATATCCAAATCATTAACCCCGATTGAGTTGAAACTGGCAGAACGCCATCTTCTCGTAAAAGGGTGAAAAGAGAGGAAACATGTGCTCTCTAACCTAATTGCCACGATTGCGTCGAGGCCGTGGACAAACTCATCACTTCTCGAGTAGTCGCCCGGAGATCCAGAAACGAATGTCTTTTCTGTTTGCCACGCCCCCAAAAATTATCCATCTCGAACCCTGCTCAAGTATTGAAAAGTGCGCTAAAAACGTCGAACTTCAAAAGCCAGATTTAATCACCAGCACTAAGCTCCGCAAATACTAGCTACTGGTGCCAAATTATGAGCTTGCCAAGAGGAAGAAATGGGAATGGCAGCCACTCATTTAGGCGCACAACTTGGAGTACATCGTCAATTCTACCGAAAGCAATCCGATATGATAGAACTATGCAAGATTTCTAAGCTCTTGAATGCCACTGAAGAGGGGGAATCCATAAACATAAAGGGAAAACTTTGTCGGACTTATAAGTTAAAGATCGATCCATAATTGTGTTTGTCATGCCATGAAACTTGTTGTTAATTATGCCAATCTAAAAAAAAATCATTCGAGTAAGAAAAAATAACATAAATGTCTCGGTTAATTTTGAGTTTGGCGAGTCAACTGTATTTGCGACATATCTTTCATTGGACTATTGGTAGACTTACAGATATATATGATGACGTTTGCTTCCTACTAAGATGTCTTTTTAAAGGAAGGTGTTGGTTAGGACCAATTGTACTATGAAGGATCGGCCTCCGAAAGTTAAATCTAACGATGATAATACATTTAGAGTGATATGGGTGCAAGAGTACGAAACACATGAACATGAAAAGGAACGCTGAAATAGATTAATTCAATTTTAGTTCAATTCGAGTCCAAGCTTTGCGTTCATTTGCAAATGATATTGGTCCTACCATACACGGCAATGACTAATCGTGTGCCTAATGGCGCAAGGAAATTTAGATTCGACCTCCGTAAAATTTCCATGGAAGTCTCTATAGTGGAGAAGTAATTAAACTGTTGATTTGGGACTTCTATACCAAGGAGATCTAGACCGTTATTTCGGGACTTGAGTACAAGAGAATCTGAGACCGTTATTTCGGGACTTCAGTACAAAAGAGATCAGAGACCGTTATTTGGGACTTCAAATAAAAAGAGATATCAGACCGTATTTTGGTTCTCCATGGGTCTTTGTCTCTACTGGAGACTCATTTTCGTATCGAGGAGATGTAGCAATGGCAGGCCTTGATGTCCATAAGGTCGTGGATGATATGGCCTGTGGATCCGAGACCCTAGCCGATTGATACGCCGTGTTTGCCAAATATTGAGAGCGTTGTCACACTTATGGGTTCACTGTACACTCCTAGAAGATATTTTGGCCGCTTCATCCATTGATTTTGTGGGATACCGGATATCTTCTGGAATGATTCAGGCCGATCCTACAAAGATTAATGCAATTCAGGATTTTCCCTGTTCCTTCCACGTTGACGGATTTGCGATCTTTTCTCGGTTGGCCAATCAGTTGGGAAAATTCTTACCCAACTTGGCGACGATAACGTCGCCCCTCCGGGGCTTATTAAAGTCAAAGAGCCATTTTCTCTGGCTCCCGGATCACAATATCGCGTTTGATGAGACAAAAAAGGCGTTGTTGTCTCCATCTGTTCTAAGAATGTTTGATCCCTCGTTGGAGATTGCCCTTTTAACAGATGCATCGCGACATAGACTTGGTTCGCCCTGGTCCAGTTAAAATATGAAATCCCAACTTTAATTCAATGTGGTTCTCGCTATCTCAAGACTGTGAGACGCGATATGCGATGGTTGAGCTGGAGTCCTTGGCCATTTATTGGTCGATTCGCAAGTGCCATTTATATTTGGCCAGTGTCAACTTCAAGGTGGTGACTGACCATAAACCTCTGGTGACTATCTCAATCGACAGGCTCTACCTGAAATTGAGAACCCAAGGTTTAATTTACCGAACTCGTCTCCAGGGTTATCAATTCTCGGTGGAATGGAAACCAGGCGTTAAACATGCCATACCTGATGCTTTATCTCGGTTTCCAGTGTCCAGTTCAAAGATCGATTTTGAATCTACAGACGAGTCACATACTCCCATCTTGTGGTTGCCACAGTCAGGTCTGGCTACCCCGATATAATGTTGGACGAGTTGATCCAGATTGCGAGAGAAGATTCGTCTTATGCCGTTTTGAGGCAGGCCATCCTGAATGATTCCGTGCGGAGCGCGAAATCGGGATACCTTTCCTTGTTCAAAAAAAATCGCTCCCGAACTCTCGTGGAGGGAGATCTCGTCCTGAAAGGAAACCGAATCGTAATCCCATCTTTGGCTGTTAAGAAAATCTTAAAGCGACTCCATTCTAGTCATCAAGGTGCGGAAAAAGACAAAAGGAGAGCCCGCGAGATAGTTTATTGGCCCGGTTTTACGTCCGATATAGCTAACATTGTAGCAGCATGCCCCCAATGTATGTATTACCGCCCTTCTCATCAAGCTGAACCTTTAGTTCAAGATGACTTCCCTCACGACCTTTTCAAGTCGCTACGTCGGATTTATTTTCATTTCAAGGCCATGAATACCTGGTTTACAGCGATCGTCTGTCTGGCTATCCTTTGATGGTGAAGTATCCGTCCAGTCCCACTTCCTCGTCCTTGATTAAGGATTTCTTGCGGATTTTCTCTAATGTTGTTCGGCGTAATCAACACCTCGACAGCATTGGTCACAGGGGAGGAAGCAGAAGAAGCAACGCGTAACCTTAACGAATTCACCCGAGGCTCAGACGGTGAAAGAGTCTTCCTATCCTTGGGAGGAACTCGTGACCGACAAACCTTGTCCCAATGTCCAATTCGATGGCACAAGTGACACTCACTGTTCTTAGCAGGGCACTTATCCTTCACATGAAATGACAGGCCGCAGGAAAAACAAGAATCTGTTCCCCTAGCAGAGAGTTTTGGGGTAGATTTCCCCTTTTGAAGCTTGTATTTGGACTTGGATCGAACTGCATTGATGTGTGAGGAAGAAGGAGACATTCCCTTTGCTCCCCGACGAGAGGTCTCCAGCTCAAGGATGATATGGCGAGCCTCATCGAAAGTTTTCGGATTTCGTTCCATCACTGTGGCCTTATCAGCCTCACTCCTCATCGCTTGAAGAAGAAGAGCAATCAAAAGGTTGTCCTGGACTGCGCCACGGAATGATCGTAAACCAAGTTTGATAACGGATGTAATTCGTATGATGAAAGTAAAATGAACTGGGAAGGTAATAAGAGGTCTTGACGGGAAGACGGACAGAAGTAGAATGGGGCATATGACGTGGTAACAGAGAAATGGAGAGCAAAGACATTATCGTAAATATATGTACGGGAGAACACGCAACCTTAGACATACAATCACTCCAGTTTCAGAAGTTAACTTTTCATGTCAACGTGGACAAAAAATGCGGATCCAGAATTGACTTTTCAGGTCAATGGGTGTGCTGTGCACTGTTCTCGGTACTTGATGAAATTTGCAAAACAGACAACTTAAATGCTCTGGGGTATGTTTGATATATCTGGGGACTCTTCAGAAACAAGAAAACTTACGAAATCAGTGGTGGTCGTGGATCTGGACCCACGAATACGAACAATCAAAAGTATTTCATAAACCCGTATGTAACTTAAAAGTGCATATCCTATTCGGTGTCTCAGACCAATGAACTCAGAAAGTTCGTGCGTCATGTCTAGACGTCTCGACTTCTAACTTCGGAAAAACCTAAGCAACGAAGCTTGACAACCGATCAATACCTAGCAACCAGGCCCATCACACGTAAGCGTTCTAGAAACGGCCCAGTGACCCCCATTGTACTGGATATTTCTGGTGCAAACTCTGTAGTCACGGGCCCTCTTCCCTTTAGAACATCAACCTCGGGTATAAAAAGCCGTCCCCAGAGCAAAGAAAAGAGTTGATATGATGAAGTAAAACGTAATACAAGTTTATACTTCATTCTGGCTCCACTTTGGAGCGAGTAAAGCTCCTTCAACTTTGACACAAGACAGAAAAGTCTTCTTGTGTTGAAGTGTAAAACTTACGGACTTGTTTGACGTTTCTCGGAATCACGATAATTTGAACAAAGGTGCATAGCGCATAGTGCCCAAAGTTGAGACTCTTTGGTGGAAACGCTGATAGGACTCTATGCTGGGAAGACTCCATGTCAACCCATAATGAAGGAGTTGAAAAATCAGCCTTTTTTTGGGGTGTGGACACGAGGGAATTAACGCGATCTTGGATAAGGGAAATTGTCACCTATGATCGACAAAGCCAAACAAGCCTTTAAACTGAGGAAAGCGTCGGTCAAATCTGGGCAGACAACGATTGGAATATGTGGGCAAGTACCCCATCAATTTCCAATGTAGCGGTAAACATCCCTTGCTGGCGGACGGGCTTCCCATCAACACCTACGACCTGATCAGCCAACGCGCTAAGTGAAGTGACTTTATCCAAGCCAGACTTACGGAATAGAGACAAACCCAATACTGTGAAATATCAGCACCTGTGTCCGCGCAGAAGGTAATTCTGATTGAACTTTCCACAGAACCGTTCGGCGTAATCAACACCTCGACAGCATTGGTCACAGGGAGGAAGCAGAAGAAGCAACGCGTAACCTTAACGAATTCACCCGAGGCTCAGACGGTGAAAGAGTCTTCCGATCCTTGGGAGGAACTCGTGACCGACAAACCTTGTCCCAATGTCCAATTCGATGGCACAAGTGACACTCACTGTTCTTAGCAGGGCACTTATCCTTCACATGAAATGACAGGCCGCAGGAAAAACAAGAATCTGTACCCCTAGCAGGGAGTTTTGGGTAGATTTCCCCTTTTGAAGCTTGTATTTGGACTTGGATCGAACTGCATTGATGTGTGAGGAAGAAGGATACATTCCCTTTGCTCCCCGACGAGAGGTCTCCAGCTCAAGGATGATATGGCGAGCCTCGTCGAAAGTTTTCGGATTTCGTTCCATCACTGTGCCTTATCAGCCTCACTCCTCATCGCTTGAAGAAGAAGAGCAATCAAAAGTTGTCCTGGGTAATATTGGCAAGATCAGCAAATTCGGCCGAATCACGAAGAACACCACACAGACTGGTGTAGTCTTGACCGTCCTGTTGTCTCACTTGCAACAGTTCACGCATGTCAAGATGTATGCTCCGGAGGCTCCGTAAGTGATCTTTGATGATTTTTAAAATTTCATCAACTTCTCGACCTATATCAGGCTTAATACCCAAGGAATGGTGAATAATTTTGAGGAACCCCGGGCTACAACACTCCCAAAATAAAGAGACTTGTGTTGAGCGATCTCGTTTGACGAACGAAATCAATGTTGCATAGTTGTTCCACAACGGACACCATTGGAACAAACGACCGTAAATCCGTGTCCTCCTCCAAAATTGGAGGTCTTTTGACTTGAAGATGAGGTAGACCCGGTAACGATTCATGCCTAGGCACGGGGCCGTCGCCAACAAGAGAAAGAGAAGAACGATCAAAATCTTGACGAAGCCCTCTGATCTTGAGTGCCGTTTTGTCAAACAGATCTTCCTGTGCGTCTAAATCCCGATCACAATCGTGTTCATCAGCCGCGGAATGGCACATAATGGCCGTTTCGGCATCACGGTACAAATTTAATCTGGCCTCCCACATGCGAAGCTTTGATTCAACGTAAAACGGATCGTCCCCTTCCACAAACGTATCGAGAGCATCCTGAGTCGCCCGTTTTGCTCGAGTAGCAAGACCCTTATGACCTTTGCGAGAGGCCTTTAAGGTCGACAACTCTTCTCGATTAGACATATTTACCGTTTGACGATATTATGATTGATAATCAATAAAATAATCGGAATAACGGAAGAATTGTATGACAAAACCGTATACTCATGCGCTCGTGAATATTTGAGTGATGGAAGGGATGCCGGCTCGGTGATCAAAACAGATTCGCGGGAGCCATAACCTTGTTGATGACCAAATCCAATCTTATCCAACGCACAGTCCAAAACGCCACGAAAAGAGCGGCAGGTGGCTCCGAAGCAACCACGGTTTCCGCAAATTAAGCAGGAAAGGAACCACGGAAAGCCACAAATGAATCACAAGAACGAATCCAACCATCAGAAGTGTAGAATCGAACCCACCAGTCGACCGGCGATGTCCAACCAATTGGAATCCACGGGGAATCTCACAATTGCACGTCGGTTACACCTCCACGGACCAAATGGGCAACCGACTGCGCCACGGAATGATCGTAAACCAAGTTTGATATCGGATGTAATTCGTATGATGAAAGTAAAATGAACTGGGAAGGTAATAAGAGGTCTTGACGGGAAGACGGACAGAAGTAGAATGCCGCATATGACGTGGTAACAGAGAAATGGAGAGCAAAGACATTATCGTAAATATATGTACGGGAGAACACGCAACCTTAGACATACAATCACTCCACTCGGGTTCCGTGAAGAGCTGCAAAAGGGGATGGTGTTCTTCTGGGCAGCCCTGGACCTCCTCCACTACTGTTTCCGATGTTGATGCAAACAGTTCTTGACAGTGGAGGAGGAATTTGCTCACTGGAATCTCCGAGTTGGTGGCAGGCTTTTTGGCACGTTTATAGAAGCCCGCCATCCGGGACGAGGCCGATGAAGAGAGAAGGTTCTCCACTTCCAACCTTTGGTGGGCTGACTCGGCGCTCCTCAGAGACTTGTGATATGAAATTCTTGATATCGCATATTGCTCCCAAGTCTTCCGGTGTTTGGCTCGTTTTGGCACTACGCAGTTTTTGGAGCATTTGACCCTCAGCTCTCGATGGTAGGAGCTGAACCACGGGTCTTGAGTCCTCCTCTCCTCCTCTGCACGGAGGAGGACTCTTTAAATGCTTGCGAAATGCCTTGGGCCACTGCAGCTGGATTGCTCACAACCCCGGTGTTGATGGATAGCTGCAGGGCCTCAAGTTGAGCCGCGCATTTCTGCACATTGACCACGCACCTCCAATTTCGAGTCACGCCCAGATGATGGAAATTTCTGGGCATCTTGAAGGTGACTGAAATCGGGAGGTGATCAGACACGGCCAGTGGATGGACGAAACTGGCCGGAGATGGAATATTTTCTTATATGAAAATGTGGTCAAGTACAGAGGCGCCCCGGGAGTAGGTGTGTGTTGGGACTCCCGGGTCAGAGCGCAGAGTGATTCTCCATTGGCTCAGGATCTGGGCGAGCTCGGAGAATTCACTCGAGTCAGGACGGATGTTGAAGTCCCCACCAATGATGACTTTCTCCGGATTCTTCACCTTCTGAAGGATGGATGTTAGGGCCGAGACAAGATCATCATAGTCTGTGGTTGGCTGATAGTAAACGCCAATGATGGTAAAGCCTTGGGCATCCACGGCTATGTGATGAGGAGAGGATGAGAGAAGGGTGGGCTCAAAGCGTTTGGTAATATAGAGCTCCAACCCACCGCTGGGCCGACCACGCCCACGGGCTTCCTGGCATGAACTACGAAGCACTGTTTGCCAGGAAAGCAACTCTGGTGTTTCTCCTCGGTGACCCACGTCTCAGATAAGAAGGTGAAGGCGTATCCTCGGATCTTGTTGAGACACTGTCCAGCTCCAGCCACTCGCAGCATGTTTGCCCGTCCATGACAGTTGAGAAAGCAGGCCGACACCAGTTGATTCCCTCCTCTCCGCTTGTTGATCCGCTGTTGCCGCCGATGCTGATTCCTCGCGATACCGAGTTGTTCACTCCGACCTAGAAAAGAGAGATCACTATGGCCATTGGGGGGGGGAAAGGGAAGGGATGTTTTGGGAAGAGGAAGAGGGTTGGAGGGCTAGAAGCTCACGTCTTGAAAAAGACGTGAGCCGGGGAATATGGGCAGAGGAAGGATTGGAAGGGGAGGTGCATTGTACGGGGCATATCACAGATTCATGGGGGGCCACTGTTCGTGGGCGTGGCCCCGCTCACTGGTATCACAGTTGGTACTATTTTATTGACTTAAAACCATTAGAAACAAGATTCTTGTCGGAGGAGTAATACGACTTTCTTTACTTTCCACATGAAAGAAAATTTATTATCAAATTTTCTTCTTCAATAGATTACGTACGTATTGGTAACATCAAACTGTAAATATCTTGAGTTTTATTCATTGTCCTTTCATTTGATATTTTCCTCTTTTCGATGATTTAATTCAATTTTTCTTATTTTATGAACTAACACTTTAATCAACAATACAGGGAACTTCTGTTTTCTAAAAATTCGCGTCAATGTGGCTTCAAATCTAGCATTTCAAAGAAAAGCTCGGTCGTGATAGTAGTGAAAAGGTTCAATAACCTAAAGCACGCAAGAAAATACCTTCAGTACAATTAAGGTTACAGGGCATAACACATTGGTAGAACCTTCGTGCCCAAATCCGATGTGCCTGATTTAATTCTGGGCTTACAGTGTCCACGCTTCTGTGGCTTTAAATCATAACTCACGGTGTTCAAAAGACCCCATCAAGTTTCCAGGGAAATTTTTAAACATGTCTTGGCATTTTTCTTCCTGAAAAAAGTCATAGGAAATAACTTTGTATTTATTGCCTTATGGTATTCTAGCCAACACAAAACTTACATGCCTAAAAACATATAAAAAGTTAAAATAGAAAAACTATTCAATTGGGAACACACTTACTTGATAATAAATTATGATATCATCTATGTCAACACTACTTAGTCACATGGGATTTAGTGGTCCAAATTTCATAGTTTTAGCACCAAATTGGCCTGTTTAGATGTTAATCCACGAACTTCTAGAAATATGGACTGCGAACGAGCTTCCCGCCAAATCGGCCTGCTCTGGGTCATAGCCACTCTGAGCCACTTTTTGAATTAAAGTAATAAAAGCTGGATTCTTGGACACGGTCGTCTCCTCTCGTCTCGTCTCACCCGTCTTACCACGGTGGTCAAAAAAGCTTATCGGGTATAAAGAGAAATGCGCATTTCCATTTCAACAGTCTTCTTCCTTACAAAAACCATAAGAAGTTATTTTGACGTGATTGATTTATTGAAGTCTGGCTCAAATTTGTCGCGCATATGGCTATTAGTTAACAAGATTTGCTTGGATATTTCTGTTGAAATTCAAAAAGGCTTTTGAACCACTGTGGCAGTCGTCTCAATGGTGAGACGAGAGGGGTAAGCTGATGAACGAAGAATCCAGCTAAAATCAGAAACGTAGATCTCCTCAATTAACGGTAGGTCAATTTTATACCATTTACATGCAAAGTCGATCGTTTCAAAGTTATGTTGTCAAAAGCTTATGTAGCTGACCAAGAGCCGGCCGACAATTCAAATTTTATGTTGTGTTTACTACATAACTTTGAGCATGTCTCCTGAGTTCCCTAAGCATAGTTTTGGGCTCAAACTTGGCTGAGTTCATCTATTCAACAAGACCTTGTGATCGTATCATGTGCTTATTTGGAATAAGATGAGCGGTTTAGGAGATAGGATATTTTTGCTTCTGCTTGCAGTCCATATCTCTAGAAGTCCGTGGTTAATCTAACTTCCCAAAGAATTAATATCGATTTTCAATGTCACAAAAATAAAAGATTGGTTTTTTTCTTGCATAATTTCAAATTAACTTAAAAGCAGGTTCTTTTACTTATTTTAGAACCATCCCATTTAATTGGGCGGTCGCTGAAAATTTCACAAAAATCAATGACGACTCAAAGAAACATTTTTTTAAGTTTTAACAAAGTGTTCAGGAAACGACCAAATCTAAAACATTTTTTGTTGCATGTACTGTCTTTAGAATTCAAGTGAATGCGTTACTAAGTGTATTCATGATGATGTAAAACATGTATTGAAAGCCTACACTTTTTGTGTTTCAAGTGACATAATGTAGCTTTTGAGCTATCGTGAGACTATGCGCACGAACCAAAAGACAGCTCTTAGGGCACCTTGTAATTTTGTGCTAACATGTCCCTCTTTGGTTCGAACGAAACCAGTTGCAATTCGTTTCGAAATACGGTGAAAGTGAACAAAGAGAGAGAGAGAGAGTTCACCTTGGGGGCAACGTCCTCTTCACGAAGTGATTGAGGGAATCAAGATTCCTTGACGTTGTAGGCTGGTTTGGGTAAAAAAACTAAAAATGAAAGACACCATTGGATTTGTCGGATCAACTAGAGAATAGAATTCTAGAAAATAGCCCAAGTTTGAACAACTTAATGGGAACTATATCCCGCTTGAGGAAGTCGACTATTGAATAACAAATGATGAACATCTGTCGGTTTAGTCATGTGTTATGAAATTTTGACTTAAAAGCCTCTTGTTCATCGTGCATTTAAGCCAATGCCGTAACGGATCGAGAATGTTTGAAGGAGACTTGGGTCAACCATTTTCTACACAATCATAATTACATTGGTTAGAAGTGAAATTGATTGCATGCTCTTTCATATTCCATTTGATTTATTACAATTAGTTTCTAATTCAAAAGCATATATTTCGAGATGAAATCTCAATTACAGTTGTTTCAGCTCGCAGGGTTTGTTTGTGAGTTACATACACATGTTACAAAATATCATAGACATTTGTTGCTTTTAATTTCACCTTGGGCATTCAATTGAAATGTTTTGTTTACTTTTTGTTTGCTTTAACAATCTTCAGATTTTCTTCGCAAGTATTTGAAAAATAGATATATTAAGAGGTCCGTCCTAGCAATGCTATACACGTGGCTAGAAAAGGATTTCTTGTCATTTTCGAGGAAGGCGTTTGCTGTATCTGAAAGCGCCTTATCATACGGGATGCAGAAAACTAGCAAATGAGATTCTAGGCCACCAAACGACTTAACTTGGTCTTTGCCGCATTTTCCAGTTTATTTCTCACTTTTTAGAGATATTTGGTAAATTTGTGTGAGCTTAATATCATAAGTATGTTGGGTTAAAAAGAGCTTTCCAAAAATCTCTAAACATCAAACATCTACTTTCAAGAAAGATTTTGCTGCAGTACGTAAAAAAAGAAAAAAGAACATGTTCCATGATTCAAACATTAGCCAAATTATATCATTCTCTCCCCTCACGTTGATTTTCTCTCCGTATGATGTAAACGTTGCAAAATGATCGCTAACGTCACAGTTGAATGCTTGGGAAAACGATTTCTTGTTGCAGTTTTAAAAACATTATCCATGAAAGTGCCGTTGATCATAGTAATCCACGTTAGATCATATTTGTCCTCGGACTCCGCCTAGTTGTCGACGATATGATGGTTCTCAGCAGGTCAATTTGTCATTTAAATCCGCAAGGGGATTAACTGGGAACAGAAAATCGCATATGATGCCAAATAAAAATTCAAGATAAAGTTACTCCAAAACTCAATTGCCTTTTATTGTTTTTCTAACAATACTTCTCCCAGAGAAAAGGATCAAATAGCAAAAGCTTCCTTATACACATAGAACATAGCCCATCCTGTTGTGTTTCCCAGAGCCACCAGCGTTATTGTCTACATTTTGAAGGGATGGAGGATGCACAGTAACATCTGCTCCTATATTTGAACTCTGCTCCATGAGCGCAAAGTCGGATGAGCATTGCATTGCAGTCCAGGAAGGACAGTTAGGTGCCGATATCCGATCGGAATTGCCCAAAAAGGATCCCTTCCTACCCCAAACCCAGATGTCCAAACTGGGGTTGGCAGGCGAGTGGACGGACGTTTCGAATGAAAGAAACCTTACTATTTTCGAACTATTTATTTCGTGAAACCGTCTTGGGCGACCAATAAGTTTTATCTTTGTCTCTCTTTTCACAACAATACAATCGCGCCAATTTTACAGGAGACCCACAATAGTCCGTGAAGTGGGTGACGCGGCAAATTTGAATCCGTTGAGCTCAGGTATCGGCTTGCTGACGGCACAAGTTAAAGCAAAGGAATAAATCGATGGGAAGGATTAGATGAAGAAATGTCAACTTCCCCCAAGGGGTCCTAAAGATGTGCATTTGTTTGCGAACGAAAATGTGATCCCTTAGTGACATACATGACGTAAAGTCAGGTGTTCCCCAGGGCTCCATCTTAGGGCCCCTCCTGTTTATAATATGCCCCGCTTCAAAAGGTTAGTATTACTGCCAGTCTCTCTTTTTATGGCTGACGATACGACTTAGTTTCTGGTAAGAAGGGCCAAGATTCCACTAACCTTGCAAAGGACCTGGAAATAATCTACTCTTGGGTTACTGAGAGTGATATGGCTCTGAACGGGATGAAATTCCGCTCAATGACCTTCGGGTCAACTCCTTTAAATACTCCACTCGTAGATAATGGAGGTAAAGATATTGAGCAGGTCTAATCTATGAAAGATCTAGGTGTAGTCCTCCAAAATAATGGAAAGTTCGATGAGCATATCCAGCTGAAGGTGGGTAAGGCTTTTCAAATGTGTGGTTGGATATATCGCACGTTTAAGTCCAGAGATAGCATCACGATGCTAACTCTGTACAAGTCGATTGTCCAGCCACATCTTGAATATGCCTCACCCATTTGGGCTCCAATGAGTTCAGCAGGTTTGCAAAAGGTCGAGCAAGTCCAAAGATGTTTCACTAGGAACATCACAGGATTGAGAGAGCTCTCATATTGGGAGAGGCTAAAAAAGTTGGGACTGTACAGTGCTCAGAGAAGGTACGAAAGGTATCTGATACTGTACGTCTTCAAAAGTATCCATGAGCTTTGTCCCAACCCAGGGTTTAGGGTCAATTCTAGTGACCGTAGAGGCTTAATGTGCGTTTTTAGAGCACCTTCAAGCCCTCGAGAATCCAGGCTAGTTCGAACAATGAAGTCATCATCTCTTCTTTCTCGGGCTCCTTCATTGTTCCATTTGCTGTATGATCTTGTATCATCAGCCATGGACTTCTAGAAATATGGACTGCGAACGAGCTTCCCGCCAAATCGGTCTGCTCTTGGTCATAGCCACTCTGAGCCACTTTTCGAATTAAAGTAATAAAATAAGAAACGTAGGTCCCCTCAATCAACGGTAGGTCAATTTTATATCATTTACATGTTGAGTCGATCGTTTCAAAGTTATGTTGTCAAAAGCTTATGTAGCTGACCAAGAGCAAGCCGAAAGTTCAAATTTTATGTACTGTTTACTACATAACTTTGAACATGTCTCCTGAGTTCCCTAAACATAGATTTGAGCTCAAACTTGGCTGAGTTCATCTATTCAACAAGATCTTGTGGTGGTATGAAGTGCTTATTTGGAATAAGATGAGCGGTTTAGGAGATAGGATATTTTTGCTTCCGTTCGCAGTCCATATCTCTAGAAGTCCGTGCATCAGCATAGGAAGAGATACTGACAAAGGCCATGGAGGCATTTAAACATGTAGATAATCATACATTGCTCGTATCTTCTTTGAGTACTTTATAGTTCCAGTGATTTGAGCCGATCCCAATAGCTTAAATGGCTCATTGCCTGCAATATTTCGCGTGAAGATCCTCTGCACTCTTTCAATCTTTTTTAGACCTGCTGCAGTCATGGGGGCCCAAACTGGGCAAGCATACTCCAAGTGCGGCTGTACAATTGATTTATATAAAGTTTTCATAGTTCTCACGGGATTTGAAGGTGGGGTATATCCATCCCCATGTCTGAAAGGTCTTGCTCACTTTAATTTGGATATGTTCCTCGAACTTTCTATCATTCGCAACAACTATTCCCAGATCTTTGACCGAGGCGACCATCTCTATTGGTTTTTGACAATTATCTAAATAGGTCGGTTGTTCGATGCTCTTGGGATCAAACGTCATGGCTTGAAACTTTTAACAGTTCAACTTCATTTTTTTTTTCAGCCACCCAATCATAAACCCGATCTAAATCGTTTTGTAGATCTTGAGTGTTACCATAATTTCTTCCAAAAACTAACTTGGTATCATATGCGTACGACGAGATGGACGATATAAGGAGTAATGTTTGTAGAGGAGATATGAAGAGGATAAATGGTAGAGGCCCAAGGACAAAACCCTGGCGCACTCCCGAAGTTACATTTTGCGTAGCCCCCAATACTCCTTCTACCTTGACTTTCTGAGTTCGATTCGTCAGAAATTCTTTCAGCCACGTATGAATATTTCCCCCAATACCTATGTATACTAGGTAAGTAATTAAGCAGTAGAATATGGGCTACTTTGTCAAACGCTTTAGCGAAGTCTAAGTATATAACGGTTTCGCAGTCACTATGCGATAGTTCCTCAATTACGTCGTCAAAATGCTGAACTTATTGTGTCAAGGTCCTAAAATGATTTCGGAATCCATGTTGTACGTCAGGGATGCTATCTTTAAAGTAAAGATATTCTTCAAGCTTTACCTTTACAAGCTTTTCCATTATTTTTGCAACATTTGATGTCAATGAGATCGGTCGGTAATTTGCCGGCTGACTTCTGTCCCCTCCTGTATAGATTGGGTCAATGTGAGCGTGTTTAAATTGAATGGGAACCTTTCCTTCTGCTAATGATCGGATCATTACGTAAAGCAGGAGTGGAGCCACTACATTTGAACATGAACAACTGGAATATGGACGGGGACGCTTGGTTTAGGAATTAGGTTTTCGCGATTAAGTTATGTTCTTCAAATGAGAATGATCCCAGGCAACAACAATTACTCATGTCAATTTTCAGCTTGATCGAGCGACTGGATCAAAAGTTATGCCGTCTCAAAAGGCACTACAAAGCTCTTCAATGAATGAACGAACTAGCCCTCTTGTGGTAATTGATTACCAGAAGAGGGCTAAGTCATTCATTCTGTGCTCTGTTATGTACTGCACTTTGAGAGGGTATAACTTTTGACCCAGTCGTTTGATTGAGCTGACATTTGAAATACGCAATTGCAGGGATCTGGGGCCAGCCTTATTTGATGAAGAATTTAATTTATTGACTCGAATTGGAGTTGCTAATTTTCAACCTTACCATCCCCGACCATACTCCAGTGGTTCATGATTTGAAGTACGTTTTAGGAACTGGACCGTCACGCCATCAGGGCCTGGGGAGCTACTTGATTTGAGCGACTTGATTGCTTTGGCAACATCGTGTACGTCAACAAGTGATTGGGTGTCATATTCCATGTGGGGAACGCTAGAGGTAGAAAAACTGGATGGAGACGAAAAAGCAGATGCAGAGTGTTCGCCCAGTAAGTTTGCTAGTTCATCTTGGCAGGTAACCTCTTCGTCATTCATTATTTGACCCGTACATCAACCAGGTTTGCCCACAACCCAAGTGAACCTCCCCTGGACGTCATGGCTGGAGGTACGACTATCCCAGCAATTGCCGATCAGGGGCCCAAGTAAATTATTTCTTATGCCGGCTTCCCATCTTTTGCAAAGGCTTCACTCGACATTTGAACCTGTATTAACAAAACAATACCACCTTACTTATGGTGCATATACACGAGATATATTTGGACGCTTGATTTGACAAACAATTCGGGAAATGTTAGACATAATTTACATTGTGACTCTGTCTGAGACCCCTTGTATTTTAAAGATCTGTCATGTTGATTCACTTCGATATTGTGACAAAGACTTTGAGCTAAAGTCAAGACCAAAGGTTTAACTGATTTGATAAACGACTGATAAACGACATTGACATGAATTAGCGCATTGAAACCTTGGCCACATGTTCGAACACGATTTTCGAACGCGCTTACTTAAAAAAAAAACAGACGTTAAATCTTGAGGAGACCTAAACATGCATTTTGAAAGCAACGCATTTAGTCCACTTTTCCAGATGTCTACCATTTCTGATATTGTTTGTCAAATTATGTGTCCAAAACATCTCGTGGAAAGGCACCATATGTAAGGTTGCATTGTTATTGTTGATACAGGTTCAAATGTCGAGTGTAGCCTTTGGAAAAGATGAGAAGCCGGCATAATAGGGAGGTGGTTGTAGCGCAGTTGACTAATTGGACGCAGTTTACGCAGTTGACCGAGTTGAACTCGGATTCATGGGTTCGATCCCAGGTCTCTGTGCCCTGTAATTTCCAAAGGATACGAACTCCTGGAAGGAGAGGAGATCGTAAATGAGGAAAGCACTCGCCATGGGGAAGATATTGTGACAAAGACCCGTCCTGATTTGTCAACTCGACCTCTTCCCTTATTGACAAGCAGTCAATCAGTTCGAATTCAAAACCTCCATTCCGGAAAATGGAACAAACTCGGAGCATTTCAAAGAATGCGCCCAAACGGCCGATCCTGCGCTGTCCTGGCTGATGGGAGAATCCTCACCAGGAAAAGAAAAATATCTCTGTGCCTTAAATTCACCTTTCCCCGGGAGTTCTTCCGATGTCAAAGAAGAAGAGTGCATCACAAAGAAGAAAGATCTTCAGTGCAGTTCAAGGATCCAAAAATCTCCATCAAGATTACAATTACAAATTTCATCTTAGGGGGGAGGTGAAGGGACATATAATTTCCCACAATACATTCTTATCCTCCAATCTATATTCACAACTATTTCCAACACCTACAGCCATAGCACCTGCCTAACCGGTTATTTCCTTCTATGTACTTGCTACTACTAAGAAGCTCCCCGACAGACAGAATAGCTGCTCTTCTTTTTTTCTACTTCCCTCATCCACCATTTTACCTTAAAAAGTTCATCGTTAAAAAATAGTCCATCGTCTCTACATTCCTCAACAGTCCAGAGGTGGATTCGGGATACTAAATTAAAGCATCAGGTAACTCTAAAAAACAAAAAGAAAGTCCGATCTCTCCAAACATATGTCCGTGATGTGAGACGTGGAAATAGAACCATTGGTGAATATTGCGAGTATTCTCATCCATTATTTCTCCTCAGTCTTTGTTAAAAGGGAAAGTTACTCCTTTATATCGTTAAATCAAGATAAAAGCCCCGGGGCCTCATTTATCAAACAGTGTTTTCCACTCCTCTGAGACAGGCCCCGTTGGGATCCTCGGCTAAGATTCTGAAGTAATTAGCCCAATCCTTGGTGGGGCCATTGACCATCTCGTACAACATGTTGCTGAAATCAGGACACCTTCCGGAAGAGTGGTTGCTTGGGAATGTCTGCCCCATCCACCTCTAAACCTTCCAATTATAAGCCGATTACGTTGACATATGTTTGTTGCACGGTCAAAGGAAGCACCCTCAAGGACAACATCACGACCGACTTTGACTGCAATCGTTTCTTAGCAACAGATCAACATGGTTTGTGAGTTGGTCTATCGTGCACCACCAGGCGGTTAGTGTTTCATGATTACTCCAACTCCCTGAACAACAAATTTTCACTGGATATTAGAAGATGCTTTTGAAACTATGAAGATATACTTTATGAAAGCATGTTGTTCGAATTTACGACAAAATCCCTCGGAAAGGTAATTTATTTACAATGGATGTCACGTTACCTTGCCAAGGCTTGTTCAACACTGTTCCTCCATAGTGGTGGTATCAGCCACCCTTTGTCATAAGAGAGCTCCACAAATGTTTTGAAAATTGGAAGATAGCAAAATATTCATTCGCGACTATAGACACTCCTGGTGGCGTGGTCAAATCGATTTCATTAACGGCGGTTATCAAGGATGTGGTTTTGGCCGCGGACGATTGTATGTACCTCAAGTGGTCTGTTGGCAAGGAGAAGTTGTTTTGCCGCACTTATGGAGGTCCACAATAATAGATACTAAATCATTAGTCTCTTCAAAACACAAGGCCAAGAAGACGCACCATTCAAATGAATCCAGATCATCAGTCATGACTCGTGAGGTTTCGGAATATTTTTGTTAGGTTTTCTCTCGGAAAATTTGTCTGATATATTCGGCAAACCTATTAATTTGCTCAGGAAGTGCAATTTTCTGCTTGGATTTGATTTCTTACAATGTATCTCAACAGTACTGATCATGAAAGTGTTTCATTTGAGCACTGGGGTGCCTTAAGAAATGCCCAATTCTGCTCAAAGATGCCTTTATCAAAGATAGGGATTGAAGTTTTAATGTGCCAAGTTGACATGTTCTTTAACACGCTTGCTACTTTTAGTTTTGGTTGATAAACTAGACATTGGTTTAATTTACCAACATGTTTTGGTTCCTTACGTATATTCATCCTTTTGATATACTAGTACATAAATAAAACCACGAGAGGAAGTTATTGTATTCAGATTTGTCGTTAAATAATGCAATCCATAATTTTGGTAAATCTTTTGATGTTATTCGGAAAGTCTATTGCGCAACAGTTATGCTTTTTATACATAAATAGATAGATAGATTTATTTCAGGAATACTTTGATCATGATTGGAGAATGTCGGCATTTAATATTTGAGTTAGAATCTTGATATATCAAAAATTTCATGAGCATGTAATTCCTCAGGTTCTGGGTAAGCAAAAGCTTGTTTTCATCAGGACCTGGGCAAATGTTCTTCAAATTCAACAGGTTTATAAATAAGCAAGCCAAGTTTTGATCAAGGGGTTAAGAACTGTTGCAGCAGGCCTTTGAATTGAAGATATTAACTTTTTATTGAGGTCCATCGCTGCTCACTTCAAGAAATGATTAATAACAACCTGAATGGTGTTGAATAAGCTAATTTGTCCCCATTGTAACTTTTTAACCTGTTTTGGGGTTTTTTGGTTAGAATACATTGCTTGACAAAGACATTTATTTACTGTCTTGGAATGTAATCTACATGATTTCTCATACTTTTTCTCTAAACTTGGCAATTTTCAACCAATAGTGATATGACAAGACTTTTTTTTGCTTCTTTTAGGCCAAAAAATCATCTTCCGTGACGGAAAATTGCGTCTTTCACTCGGGTTGTTGCTCCCTGAGTCTGAAAACTGTCGAATCGGAGAGATACGTGGCACCTCGGGCCACCCTGAACCACGAAGTCAACCAGATTCATGGCTATGAAATGTGATATGATGTCCAATCTATGAACTGACCACCATGACCTCCTTCTATGGTGCTAATTGATAAAACGCGTTTCTAAGCGGAGTTGACTTGGAACGTGGCAGTAGCGTGGAAGGAAGACGATTTGTGTGTTGCTTCTTATTCTTGAAACGAAATAAATGATGTATTCTACTTAAGAGAAACATTACATGGCGCGGTCGGCAAAGGACTACCCCTAGTGATGAGGGCTGACAAAATTTGAGAAGTGAGAGTGCCAAGTGATTCCGGGACTGGTGAGCAAGTACCAAATATAACCTGTAATAGGTTCGGAATTATACTTGCCCCAAAACGACGCGAGCTCCGTAAGGGCCTTCGTTCTATCACTGGATCGCTAACTGATGGTCCGCATTGGATTATAATTCCACACCACTCTCTCCTAACGTGAGCTCCCATAGGGCCGTTAGCTCGATTATCACAAGAAGGCATCTTTAAACCACACATTCAAAATGGAGGAAATGATCAAGACATTCCAAGCCCAGATGGACCGACTAATCAAAGATTCCCGTAGACAAGAGGACCGCCTCTTTCAGGATGCCAAGATGCGGGAGGATAGACTCCTGGAAATGATTGAGACGCGAACAACTGACGAATCAGTAAGCTTGCGCTCCAACGGACCGAGTTTTCGTCCGATTTCCGTGGATTGACCTATCCTCATGTCTACGGCTACAATTTCGGATTTTGCCACATGGAACGAAGGATGGGACAACTTCGCTCTTTGCCAACATTTGGCGAGGCAATCACGGGCTGTTCAAGTGGCAGCATTAAAGACATGCCTGGATGCGGATCTTCAAAGGTTTTTGATTCAAAAAACCATTGATTTGGATCCATCTGCAGATGTAGCGGACATAATCAAGGTGCTCTCCAAATACATTCGATCTCAGAGGAACCCATTACTCGACAGAATTGAATTCTATAAGGCATCTCAAGACTGTGGAGAAATGTTCGACAACTTCTTCACGAGGCTTAGGGAGATATTCTCGGCTTACAACTTCGAATCAGACTCTACATGTTCAACTTGCCGAAATCGTGAGGACGACCTCATGTGTGATCGAATTGTATGTGGGATCATGAGCGACACTACAAGGCACCGCTTATTGGCTGAGCAAGACTTAACCCTTGAGAAAGCGGTTAAGATATGTCAAGCAGAGGAAGGGGCCTCCGCATCTCAGAAGAATCTTGTATCAAAGGAGCTTCAAGGTATGTAAACATATAAAAAGGGAAAGAACAAGTCAAAGCCTTTGATACAAATGAAGCGATGCGAAAACTGCGGCCTTAAGGCCCATGTTTCTTCGAATGAGTGCCCTGCACGTGACAAATCATGTCACCATTGCGGAAAACCAGGCCATTTCAGCCCTTGTTGCAAGATGAAGGGTTCCCACAATAATGAAAATGAATCCAGAACGCCCAAGCACATAAGTGCAATTCAGGTGGCGTGCATTGAATATGGCGAATCCTTGCATCTCAAGACCAAAACTCGAGATGGAGAGTGGACTAGAATTTCATGGATTCCGGACACCGGTAGTGATGTTGAACCTATGGACTTGAAGACCTTCAAAAAAATGGGAGGAACCACCCGAGAGCTTCTGAAGAATAGTGACATCATAAGGAACGTTTCCGGTGTCGATATGCACATTTTGGGAGTTTGCCCGATATGGATTAGAGATGGGGACCGTGAGTTGTCATCGACGGTGCACGTGTTCAGCGACATCTGTGGATGTTATTTGTCCCGATCAACGTTGAAAGAGCTCCTGTATCTTCCAAGGGATTGGCCTAAGAGCAAAATGCTTGCCAACATTATTGACACAAATATTGGTTCGTAGCAGGTCAAGTCGAATTTCGTTGAGGATTTTGCTGATGTTTTTAATGAAGAAAAACTAAAACCGATGAAGGGTCGTCCCATGAAGATAAAGCTCATGGACGGTGCGGTACCTTTCCAGTTGCGAACGGCCAGGCGAATCCCAATTTGCGA
>NC_081442.1:2909031-2932531 GCF_007210705.1 Tigriopus californicus
GAGGAGATAATCGAGCCCGTTACCGAACCGAGTGAATGGTGTCATCCTATTGTGATCGTTAACAAGAAGGACTCTACCTAGCGACGGATGACAGTCGATTTGACGAAGCTAAATTCTCAAGTGAAGTGACCCGTTCATCCCATGCGTAGCCCAAAAGATACCATATCAAGCATGGTTGGGGCTAGGTTCTTCATAAAGTTTGATTGCCGACACGGTTATTGGCAAGTGGCTCTTGACAAAGAGTCCAGGTCTCTTACCACCTTCATTACCCCATTTGGAAGATATCGTTATCTCCGAGCTCCACAAGGATTCATTGCAGCCGGTGATGAGTTCAATTTGAGGACTGACCAAGCTTTTGAAGGTATCCCACGACTGGCTAAGGTGGTTGACAATCTCTTGGTATTCGATGGTGATTTTAACACGCATGGAGCATGTCCGTCAGGTGTTGGAATGAGCTTGTACCCATGGGATAACGTTTTCCGTCAAGAAGTTTGAATTTGGGAAATCCGAGGTTCCATTTTGTGGGTACATCATGGGTCGTGATGGATGGAAAATCGATGCCACCAAAACGAAAGCTTTGAGTGAATTCCCTGTACCTGAAAGTCGAACTGACCTTCGATCCTTTTTTGGATTGGTCAACCAATTCGCTGACTTTAGCACTGATGTTGCTGGCAAGGCTGAACCGTTACGTGATTTGCTCAAGGAAAAGCACGTGTTCAATTGGGAAGTGGGTCATAATGTCGCTTTCGAGAAGGTGAAGAAAGCGCTCGTTTCTCTCCCAACTTTGGCCTATTTTGACTTTCATGCCAAAACCAGACTTGAAACGGACGCTTCTCGAACGCGAGGACTTGGGTTTGCCCTCCTCCAAGAACATGATGGTGCGTGGAGGCTAGTACAATGCGGAAGTAGGTTTTTGAGTGGAGCGGAATCCCGTTATGCTATGATAGAATTGGAATTATTGGCTGCTGTGTGGGCCATAAAAAAATGTCATGTTTTTCTTTCCGGCTTGAAATTCGATCTGATTGTCGATCATAAACCTCTCATCCCTATCTTAAATAATTACACCTTGGATAAAGTGGATAACCCACGTTTGGTTTGGCTTTTGCTGAAAATTCAAGGATATCAATTCATCACTTCATGGAAAAAAGGCAAGGACCATGTGATAGCCGATGCGCTATCAAGATCACCAGTGGATCAACCAGTGTCGGAAGATCAGTACGGTGAAAATCTCTTCTCTCTTTGCACAGTTTGCACCATCTTTTGCAACGAAAGTGGCTTACCGGACCTGAAGATGACTCGTCTGAGGACCAAGTTGAACAAAGATCCGGAATCTCAAGCCTTGAAGCAATTTATTGTGAACGGATTTCCCGATTCAAAACCGGAACTACCCAAGATTCTTCAACCTTTTTGGTGTGTTCGTGAACACCTCCGACTCATTGATGATCTAATTCTCAATGGCGAACGATTGGTGATTCCCAATAGTCTCAGGAAGAGCGTACTCCACGATCTTCATGCTTCCTACCAAGGTCAAGAAAGAACTAAGAGACGTGCTCGCCAAACAGTCTATTGGCCGGGTCTCAACAATGAAGTCAACAATTTGGTTTGAACTTGTGAGCAATGTCGCCTTTATCAAGTATCGCAGGTGAAAGAACCAATGTTGTCGGACATCATCCCTGATTTCCCGTTTCAAGTGACAAGCGTTGACCTATTCGAATATTGTGGATTTCAATATATGGTTTACGTCGATCGACTCTCTGGTTGGCCATGTATGGATCAATCGAAACATTACATCGTGCGTGCTTTGCGTCGACCTAGGGAGACAAGGGCAAGAAGAGCCAGTGCCGTCGGAGGAGCCCAGGACAGAAGGAGCCGGCGGCTCCTACTCCTCAACCTCTAGCACTTCTTACTCTTGGCTCCTTAAGTCGACAAAATGCTCTCGGACATGGAACTGATTGCTTGCTTGGTTCAGATTTGCCCTTAATCCACTTACTCTCCTCTTCTCTAGTTTACCACACCAAAGGAATAGCAAACCCTCATAAAAGAAATAGCTATTCTCGGTCTTACTTTGGTTGGGTACTGTGAGTAGAGATGTAATGAGCAAAAAATTTTCGGGCTGGGCTGAGCTAAGAGGAAAGCTGAGCCAAAAAACAGGTTTTGAGCTGAGCTGGGTTGATTGGGTTAATATTTTGAGTCAAGTCTGAGCTGGGCCAAATCCAAGATGGCCCATGTCCTAGTTGGCTCATGATTGAGTTGACCCATGTTTGGGCTGAGCTAAATCTCAGCTATGCTAAATATGGATTGGATCAGAGAGACCTTGGGTGGATAACCCAATAGACCTATTGGAAAGTCTAGTTTCTGATTATTGTGTCACGTAGCACCACAAAATTGTCTTAGCCAAACCTAGGTGTTCAAAAAATGCAATAAAAGATAGAACATTTGTGCAGCTAGAACAGGAATCTAAGCACAAGTTTATTTATATTTATAGAGGATATGATAACCTCTTGCGCATATTTATGATGTGTGCTATTATTGCCGAAACTGAGGCTTTTTGCATCCTTCCCTGGATTGCTTCAATAATTTGAATTTGAAATGCTTTCTTAGCAGTTGAACGTTTAAGTACATGGTTTGCGACAGTACGATTCAAATCAGTTTTTGCTTGTTCCTACGCCCTTGTTAAACGTATCTCTTCGAATGCTTTGGCCCAATGCTTTAGCGTCCTTGATGAAATTATGACGGTAAAGTTTTGTAGTTTCACTTTCTGATAAAAATTGATATCAAATAATTTTCTTTGTTTGAACCCGTTTTCAAATACATACGTAAAACGTAAAGAGATCATCAGGCGTCTTAATTTAAAACAGTTCTTGTGAAAATAGAATGATGTTGGTGCCACAAATAGCGACAATCCGGTAGTGTAAGCAAAATCGTATTGAAATGAAGTTTTGTATCTTTTTTTGCTCATTGTATCAAAGAGTTGAAGTGTTTGAACACCAATTTTGCAAAACTGAGGTTTGTGACCTCTCTGTTACCAAGGTTTTATCGCGGTTTAATCGAATAAGGAACTGAGTAACAACCAAATTGTTGATTGCAAGAGACCTTTCATTGTCATCCTTAATGTTTCCTCGGCTTGTCTTCAGTTCAAGGCATTAGCTGGCAAACTGAGGTGGGCCAGAGTTGAGCTCCGTTGCGTTCGGTCTGGGCTGAGGCATGCCCTCGTCGAGTTTGAGCTGGGTTGGATGATAGCTGGATACTTCGATGATCAGCTTACCCCTCTCGTCTCACCACTGAGACGACTGCCACAGTGGTTCAAAAGCCTTTTTGAAGTCTAACAGAAACATCCAAACAAATTTTGGTAGCTTACCAAAACATCTCCATTACATCTCTAACTGTGAGGGAGAGTAGAGCTGGATTCTTCCATACAGTCTCGTCTCCTCTCGTCTCACCCGTCTCATCACGGTGGTCAAAAATCTTGATCAAGTTTTGAGAAAAATACTTGAATTCATCCTTTTCAGTTTTCTTCGGCGTAAAATTAAAATGATTAATTTTGATCTAATTTATTTGTTGAATCCAGCCTCAGACTAAATGGACAAATAAATCCCTAAAAGCTAACATGATTTGTTTGGATATTTTAGACAACTTTCAAAAAGGCTTTTGAACCACTGTGGCAGTCGTCTCAATGGTGAGACAAGAGGGGTAAGCTGATCATCGAAGAATCCAGCTTAGAACTAATCCCATCATAGCGGTAGTCAGGATTTTTTTCGCTGTCCGAATTGGTCTTCCTTTTCTTGATGTTTTTTGAGTGGATACGGGTGGATCGTTTCATAAGGTTTTTGGCTGTTTTCAATGTCACCACGCGAACTACTCCGTCCCGGGCCCGGATGTGTTTCAATGACTTTAGCCAAAGGCCATTTCTGCTTACTTTCTTCTCCGACGAGCTTGACAAATACCGCTTGTCCGACTTTGATTGGTTTTGGTTCCCTCCCCAATGGTCTTGAGGATTTAAGGCTTGTCAGATATTGTTTTCGCCATCTTGTCTCAAATCTTTTAATCACCTCTTGCTTGTGCTTATATGCTTTTCTAAATGGCACTCCTTCATGAGCTGTCTTTTTCTACTGGCGTAGAAGTGAGGGACATGCCAATTAAAAAGTGTGCCAAAGAGGAGTTGGGGTCGTTGTATACGGTTGATATTGGTTTTGAACCAATAAACCCCTCAATTTGAATCATGACGCTTTCCAATTCTCTGTCTTGCAACAAAGCGGATCCAATTGTTCTTCGCAAATGGGTTTTTATTGTTCTCACCAGCCTTTCCCTGGCTCCCCCGTGATGCGGAGAGTACGGAGGAATGAACATCCACATTTTTCCGTTCTCTGTATGTTTTCAAAGAAAGTCCCCTGATTGTTGGATACTTTTTGCGTTATCTGACATGAACAATTGGGGAACTCCTCGCCTTGCAACGAATCTTATTATATGCTGTCAAGGTGTCATTCGTATCTACCTTGTTTGTAATCTCAAGGTGAATAGCTCTGATGACTATGCAAAGGAAAAGGGAGACGTATCTTTTCTGCAATTCCTCCCCCCCCCCCTTTTTGTTTCACAAAAAGTGGTCCTGCATAGTCTAATCCAGTCCTGGAGAAAGGTGGAAGATAGGTTGAACGTTGAGCAGGTAATTAATTGGCTGGGCATTGCTTTGGCTTGAACAATGCGGTCCTTGAAACAGTTAAGGCAATGGGTAATAGCGCTTCGCAAAGTCCGCTTTCCTCCTAATGTTCCTAATGTCTCAATTGAGCTTGTAGTTGGTCTAATCTGCAACATGCTAGCTTCTTGTGCTGGTACTGGATGAGGAGATGAGCCATTCTAGAAGTTCTTGGTAGGATTGGGAGTTCTTGGATGGGTGGGTCTGCTAACATTAGACGTTCTTTCATGCATATCAAACCATGCTTGTTTAGGAAGGGGTTAAATTTCGACAATGGATGAGCTTTTTTCAATAGTTTGGCGTTTTTTAGGCGTAGTATCACGTCTGGCCCTTGTTGTCGTTGCACTTGGCGAATCCAGAGAATTATTGCCTGTTGATGATAAGTTATTGTCCAAGGTGGCGATGATGTCTCATCGGAGAGGCAACGGATAAATCGTAGCACCCAACAGATGGTATTGATGACGAAAAGATACGAATTGAATCGATTTTGATCTGGTAAATTTTGTCCCAATGCGCATACCTCATCCCGTATAACTGGCTGTGACTTTGTGTTGGTTCTGTATATTTGTTAGAATTCAAGTGAGGCCCCATGTGGCGTTGGATTGTCTTTCGACAAAAAGCTTGGGGTACACTGGGCAATGTTTAGCTCGGCAGGGCCTTCCGCCCATAGCTTTTGTGAAGCCATCGTTACCAGCCCTCGTGACGGGACATGTGCTGGATTGGATTTTGTGTGGATATAACTCCAGTGTTTTGGTTTTGATGAGGAACGCATTTCTCAGACCCTATTCAAGACAAACGTTGTAAGATTGTCCGGTGGGTGTTTATCCAGTGTAGAGCAATCGTTGAATCGGTATAAAATCTGGAGCAGGTCACATTTTGAATGACCGCTTGGGCCTTCCGGCGCCCAAAAACACCGATTCAACATGCCATGACCTCCAGTCGTGGCAGAGTTAAGGCTTTTGTTGGGGCCAATTTTGGCTTTGATATCAAAAGTGTGACTCCATCAACCATTTCAAGAGCTCGACCGGTCGACAATCCCCCAGCTTTGAGATTAAAGAGGACATTTTCGAGTTTGCCTACAAAGTCCTAGCAGCCCATAAATTTGGTGCAAAACAGAAGAGTAAGAAAGCAAGCCAGACTGCCTCAAAGGTAGACTCTAGGAGTCCTTATTGATGACGAGCCTGCCTCACTTTACGTGGTTAGTGCCTCCTCTGCCACCGATTCAAGGATCACCCCAATGCCTTCCATGGAATTGCCCGATGGTTTTCATGGAAAGAACAACGCTATCAAGATCAAGGATGCATCCTCTGGTATTGTGTGGCTCGCTGACATCGGGGCTAGATGGTCTTCAGTCCCTGTTACACCCTCGGAAAGGCTTCATGCCCATTTCCTAGTCGAGACATCTTCCAAGCCGCAAATGGTTCCCCGCTCAAAGTGTTTGGAAGGAAGACCATCAAAGCTGATATCTCTGAGGTTGGTGTCTTCTTCCACACCTTTTTCGTAGCCGACGTTACCGAAGATCTCCTTGGCTTTGATTCTACAGCTCCTATGATCCAGGTCCTCTTTGATTCAAACAGCCTTTTGGAGTCCAATTTTGGTACGTTGGCTGGAAGGATTGATGCATACCCTTACATTTTTCATGAAGCCCCGCCTTTGTTGCTTTCAAAATAACAAGAGCAAGCCATGCCAGCCACACGCAAAGGAAACGAGTGGTCAATAACTTGTGCTATGATTTTGGACAGTTATTTTGTTTAAAGCTGAAGATAGCACGTTCAGTTTCATACATTTGTACATACAAAAATGCCCTATGGACAAATGAAAAGGGCTTTTTTCACCTCGTTCCTAAGACAAAGGTCTTTTTTTTTGTTTGTTTTTCACGGGCTTTTCTAACCGCTACAGGGAATGTAATCCCCAGTACTATTAAAATGAAAGGTTATAATTCGTCTATTTATTACCTTTCAATTTTTATATGATATTTGGTCTACCAACGAATTTGAGTTGGCAGACCGAGCTAGTCCTTGAATGTAGGGTTGATCTGGAATGCTATCTAAAAATTTGTCCAAGTCTGATTGAAAGATGCTACCGGATCAACAAGGCCTACGTATTCCCTACGAATATCAGAGGGAAGCAAGTTAAACAATGAAGGAGCCCAAGAAAGAAGAGATGTGGACTTCATTGTTCGAACTAGCCTGGATTCTCGAGGCTTGAAGGTGCTCTCAAAAGGCACATTAAGGCTCAACGTCACTAGAATTGACCCTAAATCCTGGGTTGGGACAATGCTCATGGATCCTTTTGAAGACGTACAGTACCAGATACCTTTCACACCTTCTCTGAACACTGTACAATCCCAACTTTTTTAGTCTCTCCCAATAGGGGAGCTCTCTCATTCCTGTGATGTTCCTTTGTGAAACATCTTTGGATTTGTTCGACGTTTTGCAAACCTGCTGAACTCATTGGGGCCCAAATGGGTGAAGCATATGCAAGATGTGGCTGGACAATGGACTTGTACAGAGTTAGCATTGTGATGTTATCTCTTGACTTAAACGTGCGATATATCCAACCACACATTTGAAAAGCCTTCCCCACCTTCAACTAGATATGCTCATCGAACTTTCCATTATTTTGGAGGACTACACCTAGATCTTTCACAGATGAGACCTGCTCAATATCTTTACCTCCATTATCTACGAGGTGAGTATCTAAAGGAGTTGACCCAATTGTCATTGAGCGGAATTTCATTCCGTTCTGGGCCATATTACTCTCAGTTACCCAAGAGTGAAAGTAATATGGGCCTGAACAGAGTAATTCATGGAAAAAAATGACAAAAAAATCATTTCATCTTTTGATGAGCAACTTACACTGACAAATCACAAAGGAAATGTATGAAAAGGGCAATTAGAGTACATACACATAAATATTGACTTATTTAAATGTCTGGCATGAATGATTGATAGTTTTGCTTTAATCCACCGATGTGACAATGCAAATATCAGTCATTAGTGGAAAATGGATGGTTTGCCTATGAGTAGAGTTTAAATATATACTTACCAAGAACTATATAAAGGGGCACAGAAAAATAGCAATGTCCAGTTCAATCGATTTCAATTTGAATTTTGAACTCCAATAAGTTTAGCTTTTAGCAAAAGCATCCAATATAGTCAGGTAAAAAAGTGTCATATTTGCTCAGATATATCATTTCATGATTATAAAGCATTCAAATGATTTCAAAGGGCAATATGTACCTCAGAGCTATAATATGCCTACTTGTAGTTTGAAGACCATTCCCAGGGTGAGAACCATTGTTTCATATCAAGTGCGCCAAATTACTTGAAATTTTATCAAGATGTTACTGAAACAATTTACTTTAAACAATATTATGAGCAAAATAAAATTGACTTGTTGTATTTGGAGCAAATTCCTGCTCCATCAAAAAACCCTAATTAGTATTTTTGAGTAATTTTACTTTAAGATATGTCTGAAGTCATTTTAACTATATTCAAACGCTTTGCTTGAAGCATACACCATCAATAATTACAAAAATGATATTAGTCACATATTTTGTTTAATAGCTACGCCAATAATTGATATTCAAAGATTTCAGCACCAACGGCTCAGGCCTAACATGGCAGGAAAGGTTTGGTGATCACAAAGAAGTGGCGTTTCCTTGCTCTAGAGTCCTTGACTTAGTCAATCATGAACAACAAACAATCTTCTGTAAAAATATTGAAAGTCTATCATGGCCGGTCACGCAACCTAATGGCAAATTGCCAAAGGACTCAAGGTCCTGGTATTTTGGGATTACGATAATCAAGTCATCCGATTAGATACAAGACTTCATCTCGCCTCGTCTTTGGACCATGAAAACATCCACGATACCAATCATTTTGGCCAAAGGCCGGGTTGCCGAGAGGAAAATATTGCATTTTGCATCAGTCACGCATGCACCTAATTCAAAGGCAAACTTTTGACTTACTAAGACGAAAGTTTTGGGTGATTTGCGGATTCAGCTAAACCAAAGCCGTGGATCAAAAGTGCAAGATGTAACGTTGTCGTTCCATCAAATATATTGGGTCTATAATATCGCCATTACCGGCACTGCGGATGGACAATCGCAAGCATTGGGTTAATGTTAGGATCAAATAAGTGTGACCGCTACTTTGCACGCATAATTATGTTAACAACGCCGAAAATCAATCGAGGGCACACTTTGATGAACTTAGAAGTTCCGAATAAGTCATATGTTGCAATCACCCAAAATGTTTTAAAATTTAGGTGGTATTGTTCACTTGCACGTACAAGGTCCATTCACGTGGAGGTCGTTCAATCGAGTTCTACGCAAGATTTTCTAACGGCGTAAAAGGTCCATTCACGTGGAGGTCGTGCAATCGAGTTCTACGCAAGATTTTCTAACGGCGTTTCGACGATTTGTGAGTCAATGTGGCAAACCTACCTTGGCTTTTCAGACAACGCTAAGTGTTTTAACAATGCTGCAGAAAGCCATTTCAACGAGTTGCAAGGTATAATTCAGGCCTCGTGCGGCTCCTCTGTTCTTCATTATTTGTTTTTTGTTGGTCTGTCAAATCCTCTTTTTCTCCTCTGAGGAGTGCATACTCCTCTTTTCTTAAAGAAGCTTCTTTATTAACACATTGAAAATGAGTGCTTTTCTTTACGGTTTATTGAGTTGCAGACCTGGTAAATAGTTCCAGAGCTTTAGTTACCATGATTTTTACTTCGGTTTTGTCTTTGGTTTCTGACTTTTTTGTCTGTACAAAAACTACAGAAAATGTCTCACCAATTTTTTTCCCATAACATTAACGTCAATAGCGTTACTTTACTCTCATGAGTGACAGCTCGTACGTTCGTTCGTCCAGTTTGGTCCGGCTCCCGAAATGGATTGCCATCATGGCACTTACATGTGTTGGAACGTGAACTTCTAGAAATATGGACTGTGAACAGGCTTCGCCCCTGGTTGGAAGAATTCTGAGCCATTTTTTTGAAATGTAGTAATAAGATACGAAACTTAGATCTTCTCAATTCAAGGCAAGTCAAATTTGTATCATTTCCTTTTAAGATGATTCGTTTTAGAGAGCTGATGTCAAAGGCTTTTGTAATTTATTATGAGCAGGACAGAAATTCAAATTTTACGTTGTAAAAAACCTAATAAATTAGACCACATCCCCTGAGTACCATGTGCATTATTTTCGGCCTAATTTGACCAAGTTCATCAATTCAAGAAGATATTGTGGTCCTATGTGGCAGAAGTGAAAGGTGAAGGAGGTACGAATTCGTTTGCAGTCCATATCTCTAATAGTCCATGGTTAGAGTGGAGGTGTCCCAAAAGGTACAGGGGTGCTGATAGGGTTGGGAAGAGATAAACTATCCCCCAGAATCGACAATTTCTTTTGCATCTCACAAAATTAATAACAGGTATAGGGTCTTTTATTATTACTGTTTTGTTATTGCGACTCTTAGTCATGTCAGATTTTGAAATATATAAAACTGCATGTATAAATTTCATATACAAAAATTGATTCAAGAATAAAAGAATCAAGTGGTCAAGAATGATAAAATGTTGACTAGAAATCACAGAATATGACTAGAATTGGTTCAGTGAATTTGAAAAAAGTGAAGAGGGGAATTTCAGAGAGGACACTAACAGTTAGGTAAAGGTAAATGATGAAAATCTTGATTCTTGCAGTGGAGTGGGTGGGTCAGATTGAACATATCTTTTGTCATCTCCCGTCGTTGATGGCATTTAGCCGGGAGCCAGACAAAGGTGCTTGACCGCCAATACTCCGAAGGGATGTAGGACCAAGGAAAATACGTTATTGTTATGTGTTATGTTTAAAATGTTATTCAATACACCAGAGGAACCTTGGGCTAATGGTATTGCAGAGGGAATGGTTGGCATTTTCAAACGTCAATTGAGAATAGTATTGCAGAAGGAGCTTCTGACCCTAACTAACACCGTTCCAGACACTAGTAGGGGAATTGAAATGCATAATCAATGACTGACCTTTAGGGGTTACAGACCAAGACTCTGCCGAGTGGACTGTAATCACCCCAAACCTTCTCCTAACGTAACACAATTGAACGAATTTGTAACACCCAAGCTCGGAGCAACTAGAAAAGTGTAGCTTTGCAGATATGTGGCAGAAACGAAAATATATTTTGGGCCAATTTTGGCAGCAGTGGTTGATGCAATATGTGCAAGAGTTGAGTATCAACAAGAAATGTTCAAAGCATTGCCCTGTAGCATTTAGCCCAAGGGATGAGGATATCCTGAAACCAGACACATTCGAGAAGAACTCTTGGATTCTGGATAGGGTTGTGAGCGTCCAAAGGAACCCGGACGGTGTTGTCATGAATGTAACGGTTCGCAAATCTAACGGCCAAGTTGTAGATTGGAGTGTCCGACAAATAGCCATTTTGGAACCACATGATACAGAGGAAATGGACCCCGATTCCTCACTACGACCTGGATGTGACGGAAGCCTAGATGAGATGAAGACAGACCCTAACTCGGGAGGCCTACCGGGTGTGGTGTTCCCACCTCCTGATCGAAGCCGACCCTGTCAGACACTCTTGATGGAAGGGGGTGAGGTGGACCCAGAGGAAGAAAGAGTCCTGGTTCCTGACTCTGCTTCTCATTGCTGGAATGGCCTACATGTCAGAGATGCCACAGATCAGTCAAATCAAAACGTGAAAATAGAGGGAGAACAGAGTAGGGGATATCATAAAGACCTATCAAAAGGTTTATATCGAAAATGAGAGAAGATTCTTGACAAAAAGTCTGCACACGACAAACAGGAAAAGAACTTACACGTCCACTAACACACTAAACCTATGCAAGGGTTTTTAGAAGCCTTACAACCTTCAAAGCCTTCGCCCCAAGAGCCTTGCAACTTGTATGACGAGAACCTGGGGGTACTTCTTCACAGTTTGGAAACGTTTTTCCAAAGGGAAAACAAGAAGGACCATTCTAGTTGCGAAGGGATGAGAAAGCCTATGATAAAATTGAATGTTCAAAGATAAAAGGAACCATATTTCCAGAGATTTTAGTTCGCCCACGAGTCGCTCTGATGCATAGGCCTATAGGGCCATGGAAGAAGCCTATTCCATACTCATGATGAAAAGGGATGACGATACCAAAGTAGCAGGATATCCAGACATTCTTGGGGGGTAAGTCTTAATCGTGAAGTCAATGAATGGAGACATCAAGAGGATCTGCCACCTGAGTACAAATCAGCGCTGAAGCTAGTCTGTTATAGCCTGGTCAGGCCTGCCGGCCGGCTGGCTTTAAGGTACCAAATGTCGGGAACATCAATAAGAATACCAAAAGACGTACAATTAATGCTCACACTTACGAACGTGACTAGTCGTAGAGACAACCCTTACCGAACCAGTGGTACGTATTGCATTACCATAACTAGATTCTGGTTTGGTTAGGATTTTCACATTAGAGGAAGAATATTACGTTGAAGTGAATGCGGGCGATCGCTACTTACGGCAAGCACGGAAAAAGGGCACGAGCTAGAACAAAAACGCAATCAGAAAAGCCCTCTAAATCAGAATAGAGGGACAAAAAGTGCTTCTCAAATTGTCGGAAACCATTCGCCCGACCCGGGAACAGCATGAATATGAACAAAAAAGGGGGAGGAAACACCTACAGGGGTAAATAAATGCCTACGTTGCAGATCCTGGAGGAGGGCAGAAACAAGATCTTTTTTCAATTTTTTCAAAATGTTCAATTTGTTTATCATTTAACAGGCGATTTCTTATTCGAATTAATCAAACAATTGTACTTTCTCTTCCGGACAAATCCTTAAATTAGATCATGCATTTTTTGACACTTGGACATGGTATCTTTGACTTTTGAAATGATAAAATAATAATATTTGATAACGTCAAATTTGCTTTTAAGAAATTTTGGAAATAATCAATTAAAAAGTAATACCTAATCGGTAGCATCTCAAAAAACTCGAGTTCAACTTGTCGTCTTTTGTTTATTTTTAGGTTCACTCATTTGATGATAGTTTCTGCCATTTGAAGCTTGCGACAAAGGAGATGTTTAAAACTATCGCCCATGTTAAATTGGTTTGCCTTACTGATGAACCAATATTCTTCAATCCTATGAATTTAGCTTTTCCTGTCATCGTACTACGTTGGTTGTCCTCTTTCTACCATTCCTTTAGTGTTTGAACTGAAGAAGAGGAAGGCACTTATTCATCTCTCTCACCCAGAACGGGTTTGGCTTATAAAAGTTCAATTTTGGCCGGTTGATGGAAACTTTCCTTACACCAACCATGGGCAGGTTTAGCCACGACGCAGACGGGTCGACGGTGAAAATCAACGCGAGCACCAATATTATGTCAAATTATTTCCCCGTTTTCCTTCTTTTCATGCAATTCATTCCTCTGTGCGTTTCTATCGGTCAGTGAGTTCAAATAGAATTGGTGTAACAATGTCTCTGATCCACTCTTTTGCAGGTAAATACACTTTAAGCGTTCCTTTATCCACCAACAACATGGAGTAGGTCGGAATGATAAAGAAATGTTATTACTTTGTGAGGTCGCGGAGTGAGGGGGCAAATCTATCATATCAAGACCATCCCAAACCAAGAGATATTCTATCTCAAGATTCAGAACAAAAAATAAGTTGGTAGGGACTACGAGACTTTTACGCTTTAGTTTCCCGACTTGCGGAATTACTCTTTGTCAGCAACTATTGTTTTTAAGGTTAGACTAAATAGACTTGTGCATGAGTTTGATGAAGAGACGGTACTAGAGAAATCACCGCTATGACAATGAACTTCAGGCAAATACGCCGATTCGTCGTTTCGCCAAATGAGTTCAAAGGGTCAACACTCTCCATAAGGGATGCCACTAGACAGGGCTTTACAGGGCTGAAATACAAATATCGAACCGATTTTAGATGAGTAATCAAGCAGTAGTGTCACGTAGAAACAATGTGAGGAATGAGAATATACAAAAGTAGCATCACAACGATACCAAATTTCATTCGCCATTTCATTCAAATGAAGCCCTTCCCAGTGGGACCCCTTACGGAGAATCTGGACTCTATTTGAAGCCATCGGATTACACTCGACGAATCTTCATTTCTTTCGCCTTTGTGCTTTTTAGCAGAACTAATAATAAGAAATACGGGTCATTTTAGGGGGGATGCTAAGAAGTGAGGATTTTTCCCCAAAGCCTTTTATGATTAATTTTTCTTTACTCGACTTTTTTCAAGTTTATCTTTTCGCCTTGGCAAACATTACTAATGGTTATGAATCCTTTTCAAAATACGTAGAATAAGGAGCATTAAACCTATGTATTGTGGAAAAAGTTCGACTGTCATGCATTTCGTAGTTACTTTTTAGTATTGTTCATATCTTTCCTTTTGAAGATCAAATCAAACATCCAAAAGGCAAATCCAAATCAAACGATCTAATAAAACAGACTGCTCAAAAATATGTTTTCCTAACTTGCTTAGAACTTCTGAATTCAATCCCAACATGCCTCCGTAGTTGGTAATTTTTTCAATTTCAAAAATGAAATCATAACTGGCCTCATTTTCTGCTCCGGTTGTCTCTTGCCGTTTAATGAACTGCGTAAACTTTTTTAACTTACATTTACTTACTTTTCTCATTATTCTATTAGATTTGCCTCTTTCACTCGTCTTAAGATCCATTGTGTAATCATTGCAACATGTCTAAGCTTAGGAAATAGCACACTGAAAATATGATGTTCTTTTCAAACTCTTTTCTTGAACAAAATATACACCCCGACTTCATAAATTCTAAGCTTCGTATGGTAATAAGTTGGACCCGGCCGGCCAAAACTAACATTCTGCAAATCTTGCAAAATAACTGAATACCCCAATATTTTTGCACATTTATTGCATCTGCAAACATTGCAATTTTATCAGTGATATTTGCCTTTTGCTGCAATTTACTTTCTGATTCAAGCTTTTTCAGCACTAAAATATTAATATTTCTAATTTTTATAAAAACTTTATTGAGTTCGTGTGATTGGGGGAAAATCATAAGATTGAAGTTTTCCTCCCTTTGAAAAAACTGTATTTTTGACATGAAAGTAAAGAATAATTTGCAGATATAACATCAACTACTTGCATGTCTTTTCTGTGCATCCATTTTAGATACCTCTGTCTCTTTTATCAATGCAATTTTTGAAGAAACACGTTGTTGAAGGTTGGGACGTTGTTTCCTTTTTACAACATGCTTCTCCTTTAAAGATTAGACACATCTTAGCCTGTTTCCATTGCGTATGAGTACATGGTCAGGAGATGGATGATTACCTGTTAGAGACAAGGTTATATTGTGTTCAAGTTTCTTGAAAATGATAGCAGGCCAATTATTTCCAAATTAATGAAAATGAATCTAAAAAAGAAAATTGTTTTGTTGTAGTTGTGTTCGCAGGCGGATGTACGGTACAGCAGCCAAATTAATGAAAATGAATCTAAAAAAGAAAATTGTTTTGTTGTAGTTGTGTTCGCTCTGGCAATAATGATATGCTCGTACTAAATCAAGACTTATTTTTATCATGCAATTTCAAAGATGAAGGCAAACGATGCTGGTCTAGCCTATCAGTCTAAAAGGCAGCACTTGTGAACAATCCAAGAATCTCCTCCCCAAGTATAGCACGTTCAAATTCTGGAGCCAGTAGTAATTATGACAGCATTTTCCCAATTATCTTCAATTATTGCCAGATATGGAAGGCAAAAATAGTCTTGAAAGCCTGCCAGAAGGCTCGTTGCCTATGTTCTAACAAGTTTATTTGCAATTTTTTGTGCAAATTCTGGTGATTGTTAATGCAAATTTGTTGCCAATAAAGATCATATTTACATGCAAGTCTTGGGCGGCCTAAGTAATAGGTATGGTTGAAAGAATTTATAACCAGTGAATAATTGAAGGCAGAGAAAGGAAGAGCGTCTTAGACTGAGAGAGAATGGGGAGGGGGGGCGGTTTAGTTTTTGGCATTATCTAAAAAACAGCTGCGACTTTCAAGACCCTTGAGCAGCTCTACGCAAATCTTACAGTTGTGCCCGATATTTTACTTCATGCTTTGGTGCATTTTGACTTGTTTTCTAAGTTAGTTAGAAGATACTGTAAAATAGATCTGTTTTGTCATTGATCAGCTTCAGTTATTCTTAATTTCATGTAATACCTGAAGGGATCAAAACTGAAATAAGATTGCTTGTATTTGTATTTGTATTTAAAAATATTTAAGCCGTGTCGCTTTTTTAGAGGTGCGAAAAATGGTGGCATATTGTGGAATCGAGATGTGAGCTGAGGGTAAATGACAGGTGTGACGGATTGAAAGGTTATAAAGGACAAGGGTTGATGAATTTTGCTATGCAATTTTTGAATTGTGTTAATGCGTACTTTGAAAAATGTACGTATTATGTACCAATACCAAGGAAAATCAGTTTCGAGAAATGAATTTTGAATGCTCGTTTCTTCCTCCCACCAGATCCCTCAACCAATCCGTTCTACAATGACATAGATCATTACCAAGGGTTTGACTTTCGCTACCATCCTGAGTCTTCTTTGGTCCATACCTTGAAACAAGTTTTTGGGCATCAAGTCCAAGCTCAAAGTCGTCAAGGGTTGATACAAACACTTGCTCCGGTAAGTTTTCATTTCAATCCTGCTTCAGTTTTCTTCCAGGAACTGATATCTTGACCTTTATTGTTTATTTTCTCCTTTAGATTGGTTTGCTAATAGCTTTGGCTGCCACCATTCTAACAGGTCTGTATACGAACTTCATAAATGAAGAAAATAATCGCAGATATCAAGAATCTTTGAGGAACCAGATGGATTTTGCTCCCATCCCGGCCCCAGCTTTTGTAACCACGCCAAGCCCTTGTGAGTAAAGTCAATCCGTATTTATGAGAAACTGAAATGATAGGAATGCTTCACACTTTACAGTACTTGTTTTGTAATGACGTGTGTAATCTCTAATCGTAAAATGGGCACTTTCTTTTTTGGGATGAGTCTCTTGACCCAATTCAGCGCAACACAAACGAGTAGTTACCTGCAAAAGGGAAAACGTTTTGAGCACAGGCAAAAGTTGAACGATATTCAGAAACTAGTTTTCGAGGAGTTTGGGGTTTCGCAATGTGCTTGCACGGTGTTCAAAAAGTCCTATCAAGTTTCCAGGGAAATTCCCAAATAGATCTTGGCATTTTTCTACCCCAAATGGTCATGGGGAACAATTTTTATTTCATTGCTTCATGGAATCCTAGCCCACATAAAAAACTGACATGCCCTAAAAAATGAAGGATATAATTCTCAAAAACTATTCTATAAAAATAGGTAACACACTTACTTCGCATTTTATTATAAATTATACCATTATCTATTTCACAGCTACTTAGTTTAAGGGATTTCGTGGTCCAAATTTCATCGCTTTCTTGCCCAAAAATGCCCCGGTTATATGTTGATTTAAATTCCCAAAGAATTAATATCGATTTTCAATATCACAAAAACTGAAAATTATGCATCTTGTTCTTGCATCATTTCAAATTAACTTAAAGTCTTATACAAACATATCCAAAACCCTAAACAAAAAACAGATTTCTGTAATAATTTATTTTACACCCATCCAAAGAACATTTACTTCACAAAAGTCAAGGAAGCCTCAAAGAAGCTATTTTTCAAGTTTCGTCAAAGTCTTCAAGAAACGAACAAATCTAAAACATTGTCTGATGTATGTATTGTCTTCAGAATTCAAGTGAATGCGTAACTAAGTGTACTCATGATGATATAAAGCAAATTTTTACTGCTTACACTTTTAGAGTGCATTAAATGAAATCTTATAGCATTTCGAGCCATCGTGAGACTTTGCAAGAAAAAGGAAAATAATCTTTCGTTTTTGTGATACTGAAAATCGATTTTGTATTTATGGGAAATTGAATCAACATTTAGCCGGGGCATTTTGGGGTTAAAAACGATGAAATTTAGACCACTAGATCCTATCTAACAAAATAGATGTCCAATAGATGATATCATAATTTATAATCAAGACCTACTACGTGTGTTCCCATTTTCCAATGCGTAGGTTCTTGAAAATTTTATTTTTTTCATGATGCTTTAAGGATGTATGTTTTCAATACTATGCAGCAAATATATCAAAGTTGTTCCATAAAATTTTCCGAGGCTGAAAAATGCCAAGATGTATGTGGGAATTTCCGTCCGTCAAATGCGTATTTTTACCACCGTGCTTAGATATATGGCCTAGAAAACGAAGGATCGAAAAAGGTACTAATATTTTTCGAACTGGAAAGTCAGTTTTTTTTATTCAAGGCTCCCAGCACGAGTATCATACGGTACACAGAATCAAAACCGTTTAAATAAGCGCCAAAACGTGACCCTAACTTTCTTGGTCTCGGAATCAGAGCTGCTTTCAGACTCGATCCTGATCTTGAGTCTTCATTTCTCTACCGTTTTTCGTTCGAATTGGGAGCTCTACCACAGGGGTTTCAAGCTAAGTAGCTGATAGCATAGCTAAATTGCATCATTTTTTCATTTTTTGCCATTGTCGCTCAAAAAGGAGAGATTTTTCAATTAAAAAAAAACAAGAATGTTGAAAAGAATTGGAAACCATTGGTCCTTATTTATCCAGTTTTGATAATGCTACTATTTTGTTGAAACACTTTGATTATTTTGCTTTTTGCAAGCCATCCATTCAACCATTCAAAATTTCGTCTCTTTAACTTTTGCAACTAAATTGTTGCCTTTTTCCAATATGTGGCCGACATATCAAGTAAAAGGCAAATAACTACTTGGTTCAACATGGTTGATGTATAAATTAGGCAATAATGCTGGGCTATCTTCTGGACAAAAATCTTCCTAAAATTCAACATTACACCATTGTTTTTGTTCAAAACACATATTCAGGGTTTCTAAATATGCATCTTAATCTTTTGAGGACTGGCAGCCGGGCACACTTAGTTTCAAAATATGGCTTGGTATAATCATTTAGTCGAGTTGAGTGCTTATGGAGACACCATGTAACACATATTTGGATACATATTTTTCCGTGTTTTATGGTCTTGTCCATATTTATCTATTCAAATTTTCCAGTTGTATCACTAGAGATTTGCGCTCCAAATGGAGATGCAGAGGTTATGGTTTTGATCTCCACCGGTGCTAACCAAGCACCAATTACTGGAAACCTCGACGATAACGGAGATTTCAGAACCATCGTGAGTAAAAACGCTCCACAATGTAAATGTTATATTTGGTCCTTAAATGTGCCATCAAACGATCAAAGACAGTTAACAGGCTACTCCTAGATATGATGTAGACTTCTTTTTTCGCTAAAATATTTTTCGAAAATCTTCCAACACCGAAAACCCAAAATTTGTTCGATCTATTTCCCGCCTCTTCAACAGGCTCAAACACTCCTTAAGGTCCACGATGAGTAAAGTCCCACTAAAGGTTGGGGTTTAACATTAGTAAAAAGGTTAAGACGAAGAAAGACGGAAATTCCTAATTTCTTTATGATTTTATTTCGGTGATTGAAAGAGTTTCCCTGGTCGATTGCACTGGCTTGTATTTTCTCAGATCGCCTTTAAAAAGTCTATTGGTATAAAGGTTTAGGGAGTGCCAGATCTGTCTTTTTTCCAAATATCGTTGAAAAATGCCCCATGTCTATTACCGGGTGCGTTTGGCATGTAGCACCATTGCAAACAAGAAAAAATTCAGCAAAGATGAAATGGTCCTCTTTATATATATAACAACCAGAAATGGGTAGAGCTACAGAACTAAGGTACCAGGTTTTGTAACGGTCTGAGACCAACGTGTGGTTGTGGAAGAAACTCACTCGCATTATTGGAGTCAGCAATCTTAACTTTACATTTGAAAGCAAGCAATAGTATATGAATAGCAAAATGACATGCTCTTTTCATGCATTTGAGCGAGATAAAACCTGAAAGTACACCTTTGCTGGTGTGAAACACAAAACTGACGAGTTAGCAGAGCATTAGCCGTTCCTTAACAAAGGAACGAGTTACAGTTACAATTACAACTACTTTGGTCAAAAATGGCAATTTGAAACACAACCATTACTCGAAAAAAAGTAATGGTGTTACTCATCATTAGTATTACCAGGGGTCGGAAAGATGATTTTTACGTTAAATCATTTTTTCACCTATTTTGATCATGTTTGGGCAAAGCATCTTTACACGAATTTCATCAATATAATATCCAAAAACCGTGGATTTTCGGGGAAGCTGACGGATTTTGGTCATGCGTTTTTAGGGAAAATTTAGGGGAAAAAAGCAAGGCAGGAAAATTAGTGCTCCCTGTTTTCTTTTGTTTGACATTGATCCCCAAGCTTTTATTAAGGGGCATTTTTCAGCATAAGTGGCATGTTACAAGTGATCGAACTGCTATTGCCTAGAGGAGAGATGGGATCAAATCAAATATCAAATTCAGGGTACCAAAAAACGAGGAAAGTGAAGTCACCCGCGAATTCCATCATATCGCAAAAAAGATAAGTTTGAGCAAAGAGCTACCCTGGTTTGACGAAATAAAATTCAGGGCTACTTTTTTAAGGCCAACTATCTCGTTTCAGACATTCCACCGATAAGGTCATAAGCCATTGAAAATGTAAGTGGGAGGCCTATTCGCGACCTCCCGTGATTATCAATTTGATCCCCATCAGTAGCCTACAGGCGACTGGTAAACCTCACACCATTTGTCGCCAAAACAATGTTCGAAAATGCAACTAAGCGCAATCTTGAGGTCAGAGCCAGAACAAAGGGCCTGCTGAAGTAACAACGATGATTGATCGAAGTTGGGTCATTTTCCAAGAGGCCAATTCCGATCATTTCTTGAGGCAAATAATAACTAAGAAATTTTGCATGTTCAATTTGATCAAGCTCCTCTCCAGACCTTCATAGTGGCGATCGATCTACTGTTCAATAGTGATGTGTTTCGATCCGGCAAGTCACCATTTTAGCTTCAAAGACCTCGGTTAGGGCTCCCATCACAAGCTGAAGAGAGAGCACAAAATCAAAATCAAAACTCCTTAAATGAGTGGCATAACGTGACCCTGCCTTTTTATGACTCGGAACCAGGCCCACTTTAAAACTTGTTCCCGATCTTGTGGCTTCATTTCTCTACCGCTTTTCGTTCGAATTGGGAGCCCTACAAGAGGTTTTTCAAGCTAAATAGCTGATTTTCCGGATCGAAACCCATCACTACTGTTCAACCAATCAGAAACGTATTCCAATCCCAATAAGGTTTGGGGAGTGGCCGCAAACGCTTGGGCTATTTGTCAGGAATGGGTTAAATAGAAATCGGCACAAAAAAAAATAAATTGGCCACGCTTACCAACACACGTAAAATAAAAAAGAGCGCACCAAAACTATAAAATGCCACACAAAAGCTATAAAGTGGCATACGCAAGTGGGCACACTACAAAGTGTTTGTGGCACACCAAAAATAGAAATTGGCCCAAAGAATTTAAAAGGGTACACACAAAGAGTAAAAATTGGCCCACCGAAAGAAAATCAGAAGAAGATTCATACTAAGCACACGGGAAAGGTTTTAAAGCACACCAAACATGAAAAAGGCACACCAAACAGTAAAAATACACCATGAATAATAAAGTTAGAAATCTATCATTTAGAGATGCTTGAGTTAGTGGACCACCCGGCAAGCAATACCAGGCAAAGTTTAGTCTCTAAAGGACCTGTAATTGTGTAATAGAGTGCTCTTGAACTACTTAGTAAGGCATGGTGAGGAGGGTGCGAGTGAAAGAATGTGGTAGATGAGCTAATGACATTTAAGGGCACTAGACAGTCCTTGTTACCTCAGATATACATGAAGAGAAAGAGCTTAGAGCTAAGGAACAATATGGAAGCATTTCCACTGCCGATAACTGAACATGTAAATGCTGAATTTAATTTCTGTACAGGATTAGAATCGATTGTGATTAAGGTCAAACATTGATCAAATGTTAACTTTAACCACACTTAGGATGTCATTTCTACATTTCCATCCCCAACCATCCACAGCTACTATTGATGAAATGGATCAGTTTTCTTCTTTCTCCCTTCCAAGGGATGGGTAATTTATTGATTACTTCTGAAATCTCCTCTCCCCCTCCCTGCTATCCCACTTCAAAGATGTCCCAAGAAGTTCTTGTTTCAGGATTGAAGTCTCTCTCACGAACACTAAGCTGTAGTTAGGTTATGAACACTGACTTTGCTGGCAACATAACACACAAAACCACATTATCTAGTATCTTGCCATATATCGGCACCCCTGTGTCCTGTGCAGATTTTACATTCTCCTCGGAAAAGAGCTGGGCCCGTACGTCTTTAGCGGGGCGATTATTTCTAGCAAAGTGGAATCTCGGCCTAACTTTTACTTAATCCTGATTTTACCCTTTCTGAAATGTTGGAAGTTACACTATGATTTAAAAAAAAGAGTATCAATGTTAGATTGTCACGTAAAAAAACAATTAACTGAGCTCTTTCTGCAACCACGGTCATCCAGACTTGATTATGTTTTGCACCCATTCATCTTTAGTTGGTCACCTCACCCTCATAAGCCCTCAGATTCTGTGCATGAGTCAGGCAGCTGTTATTTATTTGCGTGCTGGTTCCACAGATGTTGTGTGCTACTTTGCCCTTTTTGTATACCAACTTTTGGTTTGGTGTGTTCACCGAGTTTGGTGTGCCAAAACATAGTGTGGTGTGCCAAAATATAGTTTGGTGTGCCATATTATAGTTTGGTATGTCAAATCTGTTATTGATGTCCTCGCTTTTGTTTGTGTACTTTTTTATCTATGCGTCTGAAAGTTTATTTATTGCTGTGCCAGGGACAGCTAGGCTAAGCCGTCCCTGGGTGTGCTAACCATAAACTTTGGTGTGCCTGTTTTTATGCCACCCGTCAGGAATAATGGGGAAGGAATTTTAGAAGTCACAAAGTGTGCTTAATTTATCTCCACCAGGTACAGCATATTCCATTTGGTGTTACCATTTTAAATAATTCCTTTATTTTGATCATCTCTTCCTAAGAATATGCGTGTGTGGGTTGATTGGCATTGCCAGGTAACTGAGGGTGCATTTTACTTTTTCTATAAATGATACCATATGCTTATGTATTAAATTGCTTTGAATTATGACACATTGATGGTATTGGTTTGAGAGACCACTCATCTATTTTGTCCCGGGACCGTGATTTCAGGAAAAATTATCCCCTTATGTTTTTACTTTGGAGTGGGTAAAGGGGAGTTATCATTACATCGCAGATGCATTAAGCAGGTCACCAGTGGATGACCCAGAAGGGTAAGAAGAAGCGCATGTGGATATTTGTTGTCTAATCGCATCATCGTTTAAAGCTCACGATATGGAGAGTGATCCTGCCGTAACACTTTTCAAGCAAGCCGCCCAAATTGGTCGACAATGTTTTGGGTTCTAGAACCTTCCTTTGTTCGATTCCATTCCATTGATGTTAGCTTGTTCCTGTAGTCGAGTTGGTGTATGTTGGCTGAGGCTAGCGAGCTGGTCAGCCAAGAGTAGGTAATCGTAGTCGACGACTCTTATCTCTTCTTCTCTGTTGGTAGCCCCAACCTAGCGAAATCACCTATTCTCTTCTTCTTGTCTGTCCCCAGAGGGTACGTTCCTCCTTGGTTTCCACCTAGCACGTGTGTGTTGTTTACTTGCTCTACAGCTGGTTCTCATTCACACGCGCTGGTTTCTCTCTTTGGCTCTCTTGGCTCTGTCTTCTTCTTCTTCTTCTTCGTCTACTTTTTCATCTTTTATTTT
>NC_081442.1:2932582-2935264 GCF_007210705.1 Tigriopus californicus
ACTGCTGGGATTCCAATCCCGGTAGCGGTAAGGAAGTCCGCAAAAAAAAAAAATGTTTGTGCAGAAGAATGCTCTTCAGGGTGAATATATTACGTGCAACAACCTACCATTCCGGGCTTTACCTTATAAAGACATGTGGGATACCAATACGGTACCCCAGAAAGCTTTGCCTGCCTCACTCATTTACCTTTCTTTGATAATAGCCGTGAGGATTTCAACATTGTTTGCCAGAGGGGTGATGAAAATAGGTACTACACGTTATTTTTCTCGAATCATTGATATATACCGTTCGGCTGAGTTTCATGATGACAGCCAGTTCCTTGTTGTGGATAAGCTTGTTCACGGCTGCTCAAACATCGAATGTAAGCGTGAGCTTATGGCCAAAGGGAAGGACAACTTATTGAAGGATTGTTTGGAGATAATGCGGCGTTTTGAAGCGGTTTAAGCTACAATGAAGAGGCTTGGTGTTAGGGAGTAGGCTCACGTTGGTGCCTCTCTCTCTGTCGCTCATGATCCGACAAAGAGTTCACAACGGAACGGATGAAGGCACCTTCATTATCGATCTCCAAAACATGAAGGGCCTCCAGACGTACGACGTTGTGTCTGGTGTAAAGGCGATGGCCACCCTCGCACTAAGTGCCCGGCAAACCAAACTTTCTGCGAAGAACTCTTTAACAAGCAAGGGAGAGGAACAAATGGGGATGACAAGGAGTCAAGAAACAAAGGAGAGACTCAAAGACGTGTTTCGAGGTCGTCTGAGACTGGTGCTTCAGATAGAGATTACCCCTCTCACCGGAAAGAGGAAAGGGTTCTAAAGAAGGGGCGTGTTAGATTATGCGGCAACACAGGCCTGTTGTTAAAGTCAGCAGAAAAGCATGAAACCCGTGCAAAGAGACAGTAAAAGGAATTAAACACCTGACACTGCAAAGATCACAGAAGACCGTATCCTCATAACTTTATTGTCACAGAGGATGAGGACTGATGTTGATATTGCCAGGATAAAGGGGCGCAATCCCACCACTTTCAATGAGGCCCGAAAGTTCTTGGAACAATAAACGTGGAAAATCGTATAAGATGCCTTTTACTAAATCGAGGCATCCAGAGGAGTGTCCGCTCTGTGGTCTTACCAAGACACATTCTCGTGACGATTATCTGCCTTGAAAGTTGGCGGGTCATGGATGTGGCCGAACCGGCCATCGGCAGCCCACGTGCCGCCAAAGAGATGTAAACCACCTACCTTCTTGTCCCTCAACACATCTTCGTCTTAACGTAAGCTTGGCAACAAGATTCATATCTTGGTTTACCAAGATGGGTACAATTTTGGTTGGTTTACAATTGGGTTTCCAATTCCAACGGGTGTCGGACTCACAATCTCTTGTCTGAAATTGACGTCCAAGCAAGCCTAGGACAGGATTTGTTCTTGCTCGCACGTTCTGAACCATGCCGACTGGACGTGTTTATTGGGTCAAAAGTGATGCATGGGTCGTTGATATTCCGGAATAGCTTTACATCGTCTGCAAAGTTCAATATCCCTGATTTATGCGGAGGTTGCAGCCCTAGAGGATCATCCCATTTGCCCAGCTTTCACTCTAGCTAATGCCAGTAAGAACCGCACGTTTGTTATACTCCCTTCAATCTTGCTTGAACCCAAATTTTCATTCCTGTTTTGGAGCTCGCTGAGAACTGTCGCATTTTTCATCTCTCAGGAGTTCCTGAGAAGTTACTCCTTGGTTGCTGTGCACGTGTAGTGTTCGTGGTGTTTGTGTGTGGGTGAATGAATGGGAATCGCCATTCATTCACTCAATTAGGTTTGATTTTTCACGGCTCTTTGGTAAGACATAATTACTTTAAAACCTAATAAGTTTATTGCTCATTTATGTTTATGTCTAGCTTTAGCAGTTTCTTTCTGATTTGTAGTGTAGTTTTGCTAGTTCCAAATCGTTATGTGTAGTTCTTTAGTTTGATTGTATTGGTCCTTTAGAGTTAGAATTTATTGTTCATTAGTGTATTGATTTTATTTTAAGTTAGACCAGTTGTTGAGTTGATTAATGTGTTTTTGTATTATTTTTTTTTCCTAGTTTACATATGTTCTTGATTCCTTGCTTATCTCTGTCCCTTTCTTCTTGTTTACTGTCTCCATCTTAGATTTGTATATTTAGTTTGATGTGAAGTAATTCATTCCTATTTTTGCTTTGTTGTCCTGTATCTCAGGACAAGATTGCACAGCCTTTTAGTTCTTTTCTTTCTCTTGGTCTCTTGATTTGGCTGCTCATAGATAGTTACTCCTCCTGCATTTATGATGGAAGCTATTTTAGGAAAAGTCGGCAAAGAGGCTAGACAATGTTTGGACCTGGTCTTAGCAGGGAAGGATCCTTCCGTAGTCAATAAGCCGTTTATTATAGAGGCTTTACTTGTTTGGGTCAATGAAACCAGGGTGCTGCTTGAATAACAGGCTCACCCAGTGGTTGAGAAGTCGACTAATTTGACCAACGTAGAGGTTGAAGTAGTACCTCCTCTTGAAAAAGAGCAGGAAAAGACAGTTGTAGAGAAAATAGTCTGTCCTGTTTATCAAAAGCAGCCTTGTCCTGAAGAAGGAAAAGGCTGTCAGTTTGACCACCCTAAATGGTGTCAAAAACTTCTCAAGTTCGGCCTTGAGAAGTACAATAGTAAGAAGGGATGTTC
>NC_081442.1:2936205-2942695 GCF_007210705.1 Tigriopus californicus
GAGATTGGGATCCAAGGCAAGGTTCTCAATTGGCTAAGAAGTTTCATTTGTGGTAGTAAACAATTAGTTACGGTTGAGGGATCGCTTAGTGACATACATGATGTCAAGTCTGGTGTCCCTCAGGGCTCCATTTTGGGTCCTCTCCTTTTTATTATCTTCATTGCTCCGCTTCAGAAGCTTGGTAGTAGTAATGTCAGTATCTCTTCTTATGCTGACGATACAAAGTTAGTTTCTGGTAGGAATGGCCAAGATTCCAGTAGCCTTGCAAAGGACTTAGATCGAATCTACTCTTGGGTAACTGAGAGTAATATAGCCCTGAACGGAATGAAATTCCGCTCAATGACATTTGGGTCAACTCCTTTACATACTCCACTCGTAGATACTGGAGGTAAAGATATTGAGCAGGTCTTATCTATGGAAGATCTAGGTGTAGTCCTCCAAAATAATGGAAAGTTCGATAAGCATGAAAGTGGGTAAGGCTTTTCAAATGTGTGGTTGGATATATCGCACGTTTAAGTCCAGAGATAGCATCACGATGGTAACTCTGTACAAGTCGATTGTTCAGCCACATCTTGAATATGCATCACCCATTTGGGCTCCAATGAGTTCAGCAGGTTTGCAAAAGGTCGAACAAGTTCAAAGATGTTTCACTAGGAACATCACAGGATTGAGAGAGCTCTCATATTGGGAGAGGCTAAAAAATTTGGGACTGTACAGTGTTCAGACAAGGTACGAAAGGTATCTGATACTGTACGTCTTCAAAAGTATCCATGAGCTTTGTCCCAACCCAGGGTTTAGGGTCAATTCTTGTGACCGTAGAGGCTTAATGTGCGTTTTGAGAGCACCTTCAAGCTTAGAGAATCCAGGCTAAGTTCGAACAATGAAGTCCACATCTCTTCTTTCTCGGGCTCCATCATTGTTTAATTTGCTTCCCTCTGATATTCGTAGGGAATACGTAGGCTTGTTGATCCGGTAACATCTTTCAAGTTAGACTTGGACAAATTTTTAGGGCAGATCAACCCTACGTTCAAGTACTAGCTTGGTCTGCCAACTCAAATTCGTTGGTAGACCAAATATCATATAAAGATTGAAAGGTAATAAATAGATGAATTATAACCTTTCATTTTAATAGTACTGGGATTACATTCCCTGTAGCGGTTAGAAAAGCCCGTGAAAAACCAAACAAAAAAAAGAGCCACAAATCACGGCGTCTTTTAACTTCTAGCATTAGCAAACCATGATCGGCTTTTGTCAAGGGCCTTCGACTAGTCATAAAAGATCATATTCTAGTTAGCACAAAGTCACCAAAGTCAAGAGTCTACGTGACATAACCTTGAAAATGAATTGGTTTGCTGTGCACGAGCGTTTTGATAAAAAATCCTTGTCGGTCTCAAAAATATCGCCCCTAATCCTTCACTTTTCTTTTAGATAAGAGATTCCGTGGTCTAGCACGATGTGATTGCTTATGAAATTGATATGTAATTTGGTGGGAGTCTTTATCCTCACCTTTATGGATGGGTGTAAATTTCGTCACCCTTCAGTCTTCTTGATCACAGTCATGCAATATCGACATATTAAAGATCACAATGAGAGGGAGAGTCTCCTAGTGTCTTTATGACAACTGACTCGATCCCATCTGGCACATAAGCACCTCCATTCTTCAACATATTAATTGCACCCTGGTCCTTGTTTGCGTAAATTAATATTTGCGATACTGATTAAGCAGGTTTGACGGCATGCATTTCAATTGAGTCAGTGTTGGTGTGACTTATCACGGACGAAAACTGTGAGTTTAGTTGGTTGTTGTTGATCTTGTTAATGAATTTATTCTCTTATTTCGTTCCAATAATGGGGGTCTTCCCTCGAATTAGTAGTTTGGCCATGTCTAAGATGTTTGAGTGAAGGTAGACTTCCGAATCAAGAATTGGTCCGATGTGTCTCTACGATTCTTGAAAGTTATTAACGTAGCCATAGGAGGCTCATTCATTATTTTTACTTTTTGAACTTCTCCAACACTACACCCTTGTCATACAAATTGGTTAAAAGTGAATAATTATTCCCTTGCTTTTCAGGTGCTACGTGATGTTCCTATCGAGGTGACCTTGAGTGGGTCAGGAAGAATTGAAGTAACTCAAGCATTTACTCCGACCGACACGAACAAAAAAATGCTCTTTCTTCTTCTTGGTGCAACAGAGTTCGTGGGGGTGGTAAGTTCAAGAAGAAAAAATCAACTGAAAAATGTCGAAAGGAGACAAAAACAAGTTATAAATGGGATGGGTCCGGATATGACTCTTTTCCTTGTTTGCTTTAACCTACTTAATCCGTTTTCTATTTGATGCTTCCCCAGACAGAACAATAGAAACTTTATTTCACTGCCTTTTTCCGACAAGCAATATATATTCCGTGATGGGTTGGCATTTACGCAACGAGACTTTGCTTGGGAGAGCAAAGAATGTTGGTGGAGTCTTAGATTGCGTAGTGTTGTTGCTTGTGTGACTTATGGCCAACTCCTCCCTAATGTGCATATGTGTGACCTATTGTGATTGTACTGCCTTCACTAGTAGCTATGAATCGATGCTCTTGCTCATTCAAGTTAATCTAGTCATTTAAATAAAAATCATACTTGACAAGAATAATGTCAGTCAGTCGGTAAACCGGCTGCTGCCCACCCAATGACTCTCCCCGTGGAAGGTGATGGAGTGTGTTAGGTGACTCTGACCCTCGCCCTGTCAGAGGGCAGAAGCTTTGTGCTCGTGACCCAGATGGAACGGTAACCACAGATCATATAAGGACATGGTTTTTGACTGTAACCCATCCCGATGGCGCCTTGGGTAATGGTTCAGAGTAGGCATCAACCAATGGGCAAAGGAAAGAAATCTTCATCCCTAAGTAGTAATGCCTGAAATCGACTTTGAGGGAATTTCTGCCATTTTTTACCATGCCTTGGCAGAAAGTGGCAGTTCATCTCGACTTTGCCACGGCCTTTGACAAGATAGATCATGGCCTTTTAGTTAGAAGGCTCCATGAGATTGGAATCCAAGGCAAGGTTCTCAATTGGTTACGAAGTTTCATTTATGGTAGGAAGCAATTGGTTAAGGTTGATTAGGGTCACCCTTAGTGACATACATGATGTCAAGTTTGGTGTTCCCCAGGGCTCCATTTGGGGTCATCTCCTTGTCATCCTTCATTGCTCCGCTTCAGAGGCTTGGTAGTAGTTATGTCAGTATCTCTTTCTATGCTGATGATACAAGATTATACGGCCATTCCTGAGGGTGAGGAAAGAATGAATGATGACTGTGAAAACAGAACAGGAATATCTCTTCACACGCTGTTGATGTAATCCTGACATCCTTGGTCAAAGTATGAGTCTTTGACAACATATTCTAAATTATAAATAGAATTCCAAATTACAACCATTTGCCATGCCATGGCTTTTTTTGGGACATTCATGAAACGGATATGAGCGAGTTGTTTGAGTGCTTTTCTTTGGTATTTTGGCGCTGACTTTTGATTGGGTCAAACGAAAATTCCCTCGACCCAATCAAACCAGAGGTGCTTGGGGCTAGATTGAAAAACGTTTAGGGCAGACCCAAACCTGGGTCGCGTTTGTGAACGTTTGTGCCGTTTTGACGGGGCTTATGTTGCACTTTCATCAAGATGGTGAAAACATTCAATGAAAAAGAAGGAACAAATCTCAGTTCCGGCTGTTATCCAGAGATATCATGATTACTCGGCATTTATAAACTTTGTATTCTCCTGTCTCTATTCTCTCTGATTTAATTGGCTGAGAAGTTTTCAGCAACTTTGCCCTTTGCACACAAATTCCCTGTTCTGTTATCCTCTCTCACATTACCTCTACTCTTTTGTCGTTACGTTTATGTTTGAGTTGTCAAAACAATGAAAAAATAATGAAAGGAAGGGAGAATGCATGGATTCTGAGGCTCTCGGCGAAAGCAATACTGCCGTTCTAGCTAAACAATATGCTCATTTTAAAGTCTACCGCGAGGGGGGGTACCTTTCAAATCAATTGAATTAGTATTGTAGAGCTGAGAGCAAATTAAGTCATTCTACATTCATTGTTAAGGTGTACCAGCCCTGGTCCCCACAATCGTATGATTGTGGTGTCAGTTTTTCATTGAAAGACTCGCGTTAATCAATAGACAAAACCAAAATTCAATTGACAAGGGCTCGTCAACAAAAGTGGGGATCATTTTGAAAATTCGTCATTTGGATTCCAGCAACTTATAGGTCTACCATCTCTTATGAAGGACATTTCAGTGACCTAATGCGATATGAACAGATAAGAGTGCGCAACTCAACCGCCGGGTAGAGGTCTCTATGTATTTCATCTTTTTGCATAACTCAACGCAGTCTCCTGCAGCTTATGAATTGACCAACTTATTGTCACCTTTTACCTATAATCATGTCTTTACAACAAATTACTGAGAAAGATAATGAAGATAATTCGTTTTCTTATGATATGCCCACAGGAATCGTATGGGGTGACATTGACTTGGACGAAGACTGTGGCTGATTTGGACCTCGCCCTGTTAGAAACGAATTGTAATTGCCTATATGTCTTGTCTAGACTGGAAGGCGAATGCAATCTGGATTTATTAGCTGCGGCCGCTGGTGATATACCCACATTGGACGGAATTGAAGTAGGGGTTGTTTTTCCTCCCCCAAACCCATCCATAACTCCAAAGAATTCCTTGTTGTTGTGAAAAATCCCGAAAGGTAAGTGTGCCATAAGTTCAAGAGCTCGTCTTGGCTGCCTTTATAGTTGCTTTAAGGTGCAAAATGTTACGACAATATGTTTTGTTAGTGACAATATTGTTTTGCAATTGAAGACAAACTTTTCTGCTCCAAAAGTAACGGTATCGGTAACGATAAGGGTAACAGTAACTTGATACATTTTCTAAAAAGTGATGGTTTCTAACTGTTCAAGAAGGCCTTGTATTTAGGGCATGCAATGGGCATGGGACATTGTGAAATCTTTGGCATTTCTGGCAAGGAGGGGCCTTGCACTTTCCAAAATCATGCTTGATCAGACACTTAAAACATAGGCGATTTACGCGAGTTAACTGCCAGCTGGCGGACGTAGGGTAGAGGGCCACCTTTTTGCACTCTCTTAAATGTCTATGAGCTGGCTCATCACAGAACGGGCACTTGTCGTGGCTGGACGTGCGTACATCATTAAAGACACGCTCATACTTGGGCTGCTGATGAGCTTTCCATGATCCCTTTGAGATGGATGGCCGCTCTGGTCTTCTTTCTTCTTTCTTGACTTTGTTTTGCGTCTTCAACTCTGTAGCGTCAAGGAGACTTTCATTCTTTATGGTATCTTGTCCCTTTTCCGACACTTGAGCTGACAATAAACCCACCTGTGGGGAAGAAGATCTCTCGAAGTATTCTTGCATCTTCTCTGGCTTGCTGCTTGAGGGTTGGGTCGGTATTTCGGCGTCTTCATACAGGTTAATGACAAAAATTAGGAACTCTGAAAAGTCTGTCATTGTTACATCCTGTCCTCGTTTCTCCATTTTCAAGACCTGCTCACTCCATCTCAGTCTTACTTCGTTCGGCAGCTTCTTGGTAATTGGGTAAAGCAACATTGGTGCAAGTTCTTGAGTACTTTTGTCAATCAGCTTGAAAAGGGTCATGCAGCTGTTAACAATCACCAGCAAGTCAACTAAATCGACATTTCTGTCCTTCAATTGATCTAGATCATCCAATATTTCTCTAATAAGTCTGCGAGGGATTCCATAGATTTGATGCAAACTCCGTATAGCATCTTCATATGTACCATGTGCAGACGAAAGTTGTAGGGCTCTTCCAGTTAAATGCCTCTTCAAATACGCGAGCTTGGTGGCTGAGTCCAGCTCTGGTCTCTCTTGATATACATCGCGAAAAGTCGGCCACCACTCATAGAATTGTCTTGCGCTCTCTCCCTTGAAAGTTCCGACCTCTAGCACTGGTAGTGGATAAGTTGATTGAGATCTGCTGGCTTTTGAAGCACACTTGTCACTCCTACCCCAAAACGCATCATCTTTCACGGGTGGTTCGAGCTGTTCTACGGAAACAAAGGCTTCCCCCGGTGTCCTAAATTGCACTTTACTTGGGTCCAGATTCGTCCTCATCTTTCTGGTTTCTGATAAAGCTCCACTCAGCGACGTGATGCCTTCAGTTAACGTTGTCGTTCTGGGATTGGACATAGCAATGTTTTCTCCAACTGTCTATATTTCTTTCTTTGAAATTCCTCACTTACAGTACAATCTTGCGCCAATTTGAAATCTTGAGCACAGTTCTTTCGACTTATGGAAGTTTTGAATTGCTCCCGGCAAAAGAGAAACGTGTTGAATCTGGGCGAACTATTCAGCAATCAACCCTACACAAGTAATAGCACCAAACAGAAGAGCTATGTAAATCTATGGTGCAAGCCTATCATTCGCTTTCACAAAATGTGCAACTCAAGACACAAAATCAACTCTTG
>NC_081442.1:2942746-2954768 GCF_007210705.1 Tigriopus californicus
CCTTGGTGGACGGCGACGGTTTCTTGGGTAAAACCGTTGCGCCTGTATGACATCTGACCGCAACAGGGATTTTCACATACCAATGTCCAGGGTTGACCTCCTTTCGTCAGGCTAGCCACATTGGCCATCAAGGGGTTTCCCGGATTGCCGACGATGGATCACGACGTCTTCACGAGCATTAGGGTGGCATTTGGTCGACACCTGACCGACAAACGGACTACACAATGGGCAATCCAACAACTTTGGGATTTTCCCAAGATAATGACATACATTATCTTAACATTTTGACAAAACCCGTTCCGGGAACAATCATTCATCCTGTACATCATTTATCCATATCATATTAGAATGATGTACTCGATTGTGGACGGAACAATTGTTGGGGTGGTTTGGATTGTGAAACCACCGTCTTTGGTGGATTTGGCCAAGCAGTTTCCAATATCATTGGTAAGATTGGCATCATGGTCGTACTGTAATTTCGACACTCCTGTTCTGTGTTATCCTTCAATAGCGTTGTGAATCTCTTTCTTCTGAATCTTTTTTGAGAGATGAAGGTTTCGTCGTTCCAAGGGGTGAGAGTGGTCAAGGCCACCGCGAGCCAAAACCATGGTCCACCTCATAATTAGAGCATCCCTCTTGGCCGGCTGTTTGACGATCGGTCACAAAGACAACAGAAGCACCTTGGGCTGAATGTGAACCTACATCTTTCAGTTGATTAGATCAATTGGTAAAAGGCATAAAATAATAACACAGCCAAACATATGCACCTGGCTTGACAGCATGGGCTTTTGGGGAGTTTTGACTTGGTCTTGCCTTTGTCCTTTGTGGTTTTGAGCACAATGAAATGTCATCTATTATTTCTTTTGGCTTGGGAGAATACAAAAGTTTAGGTCAATGTCTTGACTGATTTGCCATGCTTAGGCCTCTTCCATCAAAGAAAACTCTTTTTCCAATTGGTTCATGATCAGAGGCTTGAAGTGAAAACTAAAGAAACAAGAAACGTACGAGGGGTGTCCAAACTAAAGCGAGACTGGTGTAATAACTTGGCATCAGGTGACTTCACCAAAAAAAAATATTCTAAGATTTTTCAACATAAACCCCCTTGACTTCAACACACTTTTGACATCTCTTAAGCCACCTTTCAAAAACGAGGAGGAGGCCATTTTCTGAAAGCTGTCTCAGGACCCCCTGCACAGCCACTTGGAGGTCATTTTCATTTGAAAAGCGTTGACCAGCCAGGTGTTTTTTAAGCTCAGGGAAAACAAAGAAATCACAGGGTGCCAGATCTGGACTGTAGGCAGGGTGACCAAGCAGGGCAATGTTCTTCTTGGTCATTAAGGCCATGGTTTCCTTGCTGGTATGGGGCCTTGCGTTGTCTTGATGAAGAAGCCACCCTGATGCGAACTTTTTCGGACGTTTTTCATGAAAATGTCTCAAAAATCTTTCCAAGATTTTGCAGTAGTAGCTGCTGTTGATGGTCATCCCCTTGGGCAAGTAGTGCTGGTAAATAGGCCTGTGCGAATCAAAGAACAAAATCAGCATTGTCTTCTTCTCAATTGGAGTAACCTTTGTTTTGATTGGGGCCTTGGAGCCTTTAGGACGCCACTGTTTTGATTGGCTTTTTAACTCAGTCGTGTAGAAACTTATCCAACTTTCATCACAGGTCACAATTTTCTGAAGGAATGCCTGTCCTTTTGTAAATTCTTGTTTAATGAAGTTGCAAGAGAATTGAAGATGGGCTTGTTTGTGGTCATCTGACAACAGTCTCGGAACCCATCTTGCAGAGACCTTGGACAGCTTCAGATCATTTGTAAGAATGAGATGCACGGTTGATTTGGGAATGTCAGACATCAATACCATGTCTCAGAACTGTCAAACATCGATCCTGTTCCAAAAGGTTCTTCACAGAATCCACTTTATCTTTAGTGCGAATGAGTACTTTTTGATGTTTGCCCTGTCTTGATTCAAAGTCCTCCTGACCATCTTGAAAGTGCTTAAACCACTTGAAAACGTTCCCACGAGACAGGGCTTTGTCTCCATAGGCAGTGACCAAAAGTTGGTGAGCCTTGGTGGCCATCTTCCCAGCCTTGGCAAAGGATTGAATGGTCACGTGCTGTCCGTCCATTTCATTTGTTACCATTTCGTTCAGGGGTGGCGCAATCATATGTTAGTCAAAGGGTTGCCAAATAAAAAAATTACAGGTCAAAAAATAAAAGTCAAATTTAACAAGTCGTCAAAAAAAGCATGCCCTTTCTTTTTTGGTTGGGGCATTTCCCTCAAAATTCGTTAGTTTTTTAGTTCTAACATCAGTCTCGCTTTAGTTTGGACATCCCTCGTATTTGCTTTGAACAATATTTTCCCGCTAAGTTCATAATATAGTTCTGCAACCTGAATGCTATAATCTAGGGAACTTCAAAACTTGGAGTCACGCAACCTGCTTCCCGACTGTAGGTACGAAAAGGTTAAGACATTTTTGCCTCATTATTTAATATTGCGGCAATCTCAAAAAATCATTATTCATTTTCTCGTTCTTGATTTTTTTTAGGGTGCCTGGCATGGTGGATTCTGGGATGGTCATAACGATCTACAATGGCGTGACATCAGAGGTTTTTTATGTTCCTACGACGGAACCAGAACCTAATAGCTTGTAAGGATAAAAACAACACGTCACTAACGAGATGGCACTACAAAAAAAGCTCGGGTTTCCATTTCAGATTTTGGATTGCTGGTTCCCTAAATAGTGAAACAGCTCAATTTACTCCTAAGCCTGTGTCCGAGAGCCTGATTGGTAGCGATTTGAGCCCCTTTGGCGAGTGCCAAACCTTGGTGGAAGAGGGCTTTGTTAAATAGATGTAATCCTCTGACAAAACTTATCTTCTATTTATGTTCATGACATATTGGAACTGAAAACTGTGTCCCTCGCTTGCAGATTTTGGGTCTGATTTAGATTAATCTCTTTGCTTTGCATTGTAAATAATAAAACTGGACTTGTAAAAGTGTCATTTCTTCAACTCTGCAAATCACCAGAAATCAATCAACACTAAGGTGATTCCTTACTCTTCTAGGGTGTAATCTTTAGGGTTCTCAAAATCCTGCATAAAAAGGACCTCAATATGCAAATGAAGATGCGAAAAACCAAGCCCAGAATGCATATAAGGATGCAAATAAACTTCAAAGATGCTTTTTATTGTTGTGGCATTCTGAGATATTTTAAGCAATTTGTTAAGCTTGACACACATTTTCTAATAACATGCTCTGATTCCTGTGGATCAGTAGCCGAGCAGTAATCTCAGACTGAACATTTCCAAAACAATCACAGGAGATGTCAATACTACAGCTTTGACTTGTCCTCCTCCCCTAAGTAATCATAAGGTAGTGGGGACACTTCAAGTTTAGTTATCTGATGTCAGGGTGTCTGGGATGGGTACTGAGATCACAGCACTGAAGGAAAATTAAAGTCTCTCCCGGAGATCACCAGTTTTTATACCAAAGGAAAGCTACTTGTTATTAATGATAATGATAACCTTTTATTGCGACTCTTGGTCATGTCATGGCGTAAAAATAACTATAAAATAAAATCTGATGTATATACATTATACAACGTTGCCCCAGTTCCAATTCGGTTTCCGGAGAAGCCGCTCAACCACCACGGCAGCCACTCTCCTCTATGAAATTGTGCATTCCAACATCAGCAACAAGAGGAGAGTGTATGGATGCTTTGTGGATTTTTCCAAAGCATTCGACAGTGTGGACCGAACGCGGTTATTCCTCAAACTCCAACTGTGGGGAGTTCCGTGTTCAATCTGTGTCCTGCTGTCCAACATCTATGCGGGACTCAGATGCTCCATTCGTTCTGGTGCGGACCTATCCCCCTGCTACTTCACTTCCATTGGCCTTCCGCAGGGGATCCATATCGCCAATTCTTTTCAATCTTTATGTATCCGACCTGCCCGAAGCCCTCGCTCACCAAGGCCCACCATCAACCATTTTCCTATTCAATATATTCAATATGCAGAGGACCTGGTTCTCTTGGCTAATTCAGCCGTGGAATTGCAAAATGCCATCAATGCACTCCACGGTTATTGCCAAGAGAACGGCCTTCAAGTCAATAACATCAAGACGAAGGCCATGGTTTTCCATAAAGGTCGTCTGCCTCCCACCTCCTTCCATATCCACCATAGTCCGATTGAAATCGTCAATAAATTTAATTATGTCGGTTTCACATTCTCCGCTCAACTCTCCTTTACCAACCATCTCAAATCATCAATAGGAAAAGCCAAGGCCAGGATCGGATACATGTACAATAGACTTCCTATCAAGAATCTCCCCTTCCAATAGTTCTTCAACTCTTCCGGACCTACATCTCTCCAATTTTCCTTTATGGCCTTCACTTTGGCTTCCCAACTCCGCCCAATCCGCCCTCAAATCCGCCGATGCCACCTTCACCAAGTTCCTCAAACGATACCTGTGCGTGCCCCAATATGCCAATAAGGTATGGACGCATTTTCTATGCGAAAACGAGCCCCTCGCCATCGGGCTGGCAAGGTTAGTGTCCAACAGTGTTGGGAACCTGACCTTTCCGGAGGTGATATCCGGACACAAGTTGTCCTTCCCGGTCAAGGACTTGCTTACACATTATTGTCCTTGGCCCGACATTCCTTTGCAGTATTGGCGGTCACCTACCTTTGTCCGTCTCCCAGCCAAATGCCATCAGCGACGGGAGTTGACAAAGGATCTGTTCAATCTGGCCCATCCAATCTACTGCAAGAACCAAGATTTTCATCACTTACCTCTACTTACCTGTCTTTGTACTATCTGTAACTCACCTGTTACCTTTTTTCATGTGCATTGATCCAATTCTAGTCATACTCATTGTGATACCACCTTCTAGTCAACTATTTTATTGCCTTTACCTTCTTGACATTTTTCTTGTTTTACAAACAAACTTGTTATTATTATGTAGAAATCGACTTCAGCCAATGCCATTCTTTGAACATTCGTTTATGGGGTTTTGTTTGATAGAATATGCTCATTCCACATTTTCCAGTGTGTTGTGTATTCTTCTTTGTCATAGGAAAGTGATGGCAGGCGGGACCCTGAATTGTCAAGTGCAGACACACGTCAGGGGTGCCAATTTCTCATCAAAATATCGAAAATACAAAGATTCGTTGTATGATGCCTCACAGCGATTCCTCATGGCCTTTTTTGAGAACGGAGCGAAACTATATTTCTTCCTTTTGGCACAGTGTTGCGCCGTAGGAGGCGGGGCTTGATGCCTCGTGTTGTCGCGATCTGAACTATGGGAGAGTTTTAAAGCCAGGAGGAATCATGGCCGTGAGGCATCATTTTTTGAGGAATCACATTTACTACAATGGGGGTGTCGTCAACAATTCAAATTTCCTCATTTTTGTGGATGATTCCTCAAATTTTCCCCCCTTAGGGATGTGGACGACTTAGAGCCCTTTTGCTTAATAGTTGACGTTCAAATCATGTTGGGACATTGCTTGGACCATGTGCCAGTGATCCAACGGCAATTCAGGATTCATTGGCCTTTCATGGCCCAGTAGCACCTAAAGTTGTCGCTTTGCCGAAACCAAAGTCCGAATAGTGATTCCTCAATTTGCAATGCAGTTGCACAAAAATTCCTTGAGGAATCACAATTTTTTCTGAAATATTTTTAATTTCTTGAGCTTCATAGATGGAATTGTGGTACAACTTGTGGACTTGTTGGTGTGGTATAATCCGTTGATGCCATCCTCAACTCACTGATGATTGCCGTAAATGAATTTTTTGTTGGTTAGTAGCTCTTTTTGGGTAATGAACTGAATTGATCATGTGAGTGACGTTACTGACTGTCAATATCAATTGTCCTGGATTATCTTCACCCTCAATAATGATCATAATTGTAAAGGAAACAAATGCGCCTCTCTTTGCTAGTCTTTACTCTACCCCAAGTTTGCAAGCCTTCCCTTAAAAGCAGGGTTTGAAAGCTACACTAAAAGTGGATGAACTATTATGTTAACGCTGGTATCTTTTATTGTTATAGTTTAACATGAAACAGGGTGCGTTAGGAAAATTTGAATACTCCAGCACCACGGTCGGTGCTATGAAAAAGACATTGGATAACAGAGGAGATCTTAACAGAGCTCAGAAGAGAGCTTCTTGTTCAGCGTAAAGCGCAAATTGTCAAGGACCCCGGAGTTAGCATCAGGCGCCTTTTCTCCAATAAGCTGAAGGTGTCTGCGGCCACTTAACTTCTAGAAGCAACCCAATGGTCCCATTGTAAAGATCTTCACCAACATCTACGACGGTATTTGAGACATTGTTGACCATGAATACAATTGAAATCCAGGTTCCAACCCAAAGCAAATCAGGAATTATCTATTAGTAAGCGAATTTGTCTTCTTTCCCAAAAACAAATTTCGCTCTCTAGCAACTCTAGAAATCAAGAAGTCCAAAACAAAGATAGCATTTTACTCAAGTACCCTGATAACTATTATCAATATATGATATGGATACAACAATATTGCGATACACTTTTGATTTTCTTCGACCCCTGTGGCTAGAGATCATTTTACTACTTTTTTATTCGAATGCTCCCAAGGGACAATTTGCAAGAGGCACTGAAACCAAAATGATGCCTCAAATGTGCCAATCGCAAAAAAAGTCAAAGACAGCACATGGTCAATCCATCAACAAAACAGCAGTTGTTTAGTTATTGTCTGAGATTGCAAAACCATTCAGATATTTATCATAACTCAAAGGACGGTACTTGGATACTCGATCAAAGTAGTGCCGAAACCACGTGATTCCTCATATCTCTGAGAGCCCATTTCTCAGCCTTGGGCCTTTTTTCATATCATTCACAATATCAGCTGGCTGGATCATTTCGGCCCAAGTCTAATAGTGCAATAGTTTACCTCTAGAACTTTCAGTTCGCCAATGAGAAGTATTTTACAATGTATGCAATATTGCGATACAATTAAAAATTTCCGAAATCCAAAGCTGGACACCCTATTTGTAATAATTTTTTATTTGACTTTGGTCACAGTGAGCAAATCATCCCTGTCCAACCAAGTTCTCAGTCTCCTGATGAGTCCAAGTCGTCGGTTAAGATCCACCATAAGTGCGTTGATTAACTCTGTCCATGTAAAGTTGCTCTTGACCTGGAGTCCCAACCAGAGCACTGTGTTCGAGGCGTTCACAGATTCCCCGCCCACGCTTTTCTTAGCCTGACTAATATCTTCAAGTCTGGCATCGACAATGGCGAATTCGTTTTTTTGCATTTGCAACCATCATATTGCTAGCAAAAAACCTCATGAGCTCGGTACCAGTTCTCTCCAATTCAGTGAGAAGTTAGTCCTGGGACTCAGCCTTCACAATGGCACAGGTATCATCACAGTAGCAGCTCAATTAGGAGTTCATCCACAGTTCTATGTCCGATATGTAGAGGAGAAATAATGTCGGAGAGAGCGCACTTCCTTGCACTGTTCCAAACGGGACGGGCATCATATTGGGCGACGCTGTCCCAACCCCGACTGACTGTCTTCGGTTTGATAGATATGACTTGATCCAGCGCCTGGTTGTTTCATCGAATCTCAAGCTCTGAAGCTTTCCATCAAGAATCTCCCTGTCCAGACAATCGTAAGCCGAGCTTAGATCAAAGGTGGCCAGTGCAACCTTGTATCCCATTTCCTTGAATTCCATTACTTTGGCTTTACGGCAGTTGACTGCCGAGGTAGTGTTTCTGTGCTTTTTGTATCAATGATTGCTTCGGATATGTCTTTTAAAGTCCTTGTCGATATGTCATCTAGTCCACACGAGTCCTTGGGACCTTGGGTTTCAGTGTTTCAAAGAGAGACCTAACTGTGTCTTTAGAAATTTCATGAAAGTGAAAGACATCTGCATGTTTTCCCTTGCTCTGTTTCTTCAGTCTAGCCAGAGGGTTCTCCTGTGCTTCAATAGCAACTTTGTTCCTCTGATTCTGCAACTTGTTGATGAAAAACTCGCCGAACACTTCACTTGCTCGGGCATCACTCAGGGGACAATCCGTTTCCTCTTCAATGCCTTGTCCACTCGGTCTCTTGCATTGTCCAGTCTTCTCCCTCGCAAGCTGCCACAGAGCTTAACAATCATTTCTCGAGTTTCTGATCTTGTCTCTCAATTCTTCTTTTGCGTCTTTCCTCAGAGAAGATGTGACCTTGTTTCTCAATGTGGCATACTTCTTGAACATGATATTCCTTCCTGAGTCATCACACCTCGCGTAACTTTTATATGCACTGTCACGTTTGGCCATGAGGTCGAGGGTCCTGTTGGAAGTGTTTTGCCTATATGTGTCCGTGATCTTAAAATCTCTGACCGGAGCCAAACTGTCCAAGATATTGAACATCTAGGTCTCATAGACTTTAAACATTTCATTCACATCGCCCGCCGCCTCCATGGCTTGCCAGTCTTTTTTTCAGATGCGACTTCAAAATCGTGCTGTCAAGTTTCTGTATGACCTCTTTGTGATCGTGGAAACGTGGGTAAACGAAACCAAAATGATGCCTCAAGTGCTCCAATCGCAATTAAAGTCAAAGACAGCAAGCGGTCAATCTACCAGTAAAACAGCATTTGTATAAAATTTCCAAAATCAAGGGCTTGTCACCCTTGTCGTACTACCTCTTGATTTAACGGCTCCCACAGGACGAGTTGTACGCGTCGCCGAAACCAAAATGATGCCTCAAATTTTCCAACCGCAATTAAAGTAAAAAACAGCACAAGGCAAATCCTCCAATAAAACACTTGTTGTTTATTTATTGTCTGAGATTGCAAAGCCATTAAGATATTTCTTGTAACTCAAAGGACGGTATTTGGAGACTCGATCAAAATAGCTCCAAAACAACGTGATTCCTCAAATGTTAGGTTAGGTTAGGTTAGTGTTTGTTGTTTGTTTGTTAGTTTGATAGTGTTTGTCAAAATTGATGTAGTACTGTTTTAATGCCTTGGGTTCGTCTACGAATGAGCACCTTAAGATAAAGCGCCAAAAGACATTGCAAGCCTGAAGGTAGAACAGTTATGAAACTTGGAAGGGAACATTCTAAAAAACTATAAGCGGAGGCTTTGAGAAGGTAGGCTTCTCCATGACTTAAAAAAGATATTCTTTGAAGATCGATTGTGATGATATATATGATCAAAAACCCTGCCGGAATAAACTTCTCTGTCATCTTGTACTTGTACAAAAGGCAAATTCTCATTTATCAAACTCCCGACCTAGTGAGTGCTCTCAAAATTTGAAATTGCTAAAATTCAATTATCAAGAGTGACAAACGTCGGCGTTAATGTTAAAAAAACTGTCCCCATTTTTTTTATTCTAAGAACAAAACCTGCGGACGTGGAACACTTTTCCTCGTTGGTAGTGATTCCTTACTGTAGTAATATTTTCGTGCAGTATCGGCGTAGAGGAAAACGGCTCTCACGGGCAAATTGAATGTGTCACGGGCAAATCATTTGCAGATTTCAAATTGGGAGGATAAGATAAAACTGTCTGGGCCATTGAAACATCTTAAAAAGGCAACACGGTTAAGAAATAAGGTGTCAAAAATTTGAGGAATTATTTGATTTCGTCATGAATTTAAACCTATCTTCAGGGGATGTCCTTTGAGCGTCAGAAAATTTGTTTACGGTTTTGAACTCACATTGAGTAACTAAACAACTGTTATGTTATTGGTGGGTCGACCTGGACGAGTGCTTGGGTGTTATTCGGCTTGGAATAATTGAGGTATCATTTTGGTTTCTGCAGGTCTTGCAAATCGACCCTTGGGAGTTGACCAATCCAAAAACCGTATTAATACCGTTTGTAGCCATGGGTCCACAGACTTCAAAAATACAACGCTCTATGCTATGACTAAAAACCTCTGCACACTATGTTTGATAGCGCTCTTAAGTCTGCAAATTTCAAATATCAATGATTCGAACAAATTACAAAGCCACTCCATTTTTTGGTGTTCGACGAATGGTTGCATAACTTTTTGCACGGCATTTTGGTCAAAAAACTGGTTTTGCCAGGCTGTAGGCCATCCTTCGAAGGTCAGGAAACAACCTTGTCCTTGTTCATTTTATGCAAACTGACTGACCAATGACGCGTTAAAGACGAACACCCGAGCATGCAAATTTCACCAAAAATAAGTGGAAGACCCTAATATTGGGTAGGTACCAAGTTTGGCCTTATGTAAGGTCACAACCGCAGGACAAACCGATTTGGCCAAGTACTTTACAAACTCTTTGCCATTGGACCTCATTATTGAGTAATCAGGTGCTGAAGGCCGGTGCACGGTATCTATGCTCAAGAAAAATGTTCATTGTAGAGCACTGGCTGCATATCATTACTTGGGTCAAATAAGTGTAAAACCAGTCAAAGACCAACAACTCGGTGCAAAGACATTGTTGAACACAGCACGAACTTCAGACAGAAAATCTAACTAGTTGATTGTTGTTCCTCGATCTCCAAGGTCGTCCAGTTAAGCCGCTTTGAGTACATTGAGGTCAAAAAACGAGCTTTCACAATTGTGACTGAGCCAGAAATGATGTAAAGAATAAATCATTTTCAACCCATGGTGATCAAAATATTACGATTCAAATTACAATTACAGGCAATATGCCTAGCAAATAACTCATGTCAACTTTTTTCATTTGTCACTTGAAAGTATATCTTGGAGGATGTTTCAAATGGCGGGTCTGAAAAATAAGCTGAATAGGGATAGCTTGAGGAAGTCTGTTTTCCATTGGAAAATAGTAACTTTTTAAACATAAATTAAGCCCCAAAATGAACAGTGACACAATTCCAGCTTACTATTTTCTAATAGCCCCGGTCTTGCTTTATTCATTACGAAATACCATTTTGCTCCCCTCTTCCATTTTTCTAAATTAATGGATTTGGGCACCGTGAGATAAGGATACCTTCACACAAGGATGGAAGTCAAGGTTTGAGTCTCTGAGACTGAATCTCAGGATTGCATCTTGTGGTTGAACCTTGAAGATCCATCTTAGGGCGGCTTTACACTAGGATGCAAAACCGAGATTGAATCCGGTTTGAGGGTTGAAGTTGGACTAGTGCTGGGGCGAGTTTTTGGTGTACGAGTGTTCGTTTTTCTACTTGAATTCAGTGGAAGACTCGAGTCCTTCGCTGGACTCGCCCCAGCCCTAGTACCACTTCAAACCTCAAACTTGATTCAATCTTGGTCTTCTATCCTAGTGCAAAGCCGCCCTTTTTCAACAACTTGCACTCAAGGCGATTCAAGCTTGTTGTCGAAAACCGCCAATCTTAGGGCGGCTTTCCAAAACAATGGAAATTGGCAAGTCCAGCAGAGGACTCGAGTCTTTCACTGAATTAAAGTTGAACAAAAGGACTCATATTGCGAAATTCAAACCAAAGAATGATATTCTTTTCAAAAATCCTTTTAAAAGGACTCAGACTTGAGTCTGAACTCGCCCCAGCACTAGTCCTACTTCCATCCTCAAACCGGATTTTTCTTTTGGGGGGGGGCTTTGTTTTTTCACGGGCTTTTCTAACCACTTCAGGGATTGTAATCCCCAGTACTGATGAAATGAAAGGTTATAATTCGTCTATCTATTGCCTTTTAATCTATATCCTTTTATATGATATTTGGTCTACCAACGAATTTGAGTTGGCAGACCGAGCTCGTCCTTGAATGTAGGGTTGATCTGGAATGCTATCTAAAAATTTGTCCAAGTCTGACTTGAAAGATGCTACCGGATCAACAAAGCCTACGTATTCCCTACGAATATTGGAGGGAAACAAATTAAACAATGAAGGAGCCCGAGAAAGAAGAGATGTGGACTTCATTGTTCGAACTAGCCTGGATTCTAGAAGGCTTGAAGGTGCTCTCAAAACGCACATTAAGCCCCTACCGTCACTAGAATTGACCCTAAATCCTGGGTTGGGACAAAGCTCATGGATACTCTTGAAGACGTACAGTATCAGATACCTTTCGTACCTTCTCTGAACACTTTACAGTCCCAA
>NC_081442.1:2954819-2978700 GCF_007210705.1 Tigriopus californicus
TGATGGAGCCAGTGTCAGTGGTAGCGGTGCAAACAGTGCAAACAGCACTTGGGGGTGGAAACAGCGCTAATCCTTGTGACGGATGGGCTTGGGGCATCTCTTTCGGAGTTATAGCGTCTCCCAGAAGACAAGACATGGCGGGTTTGTTGGTGGCCTCAAGAGTCAAGGTGGCTACTACTCCGCTCTGGCGAGCAGGACTGGTGGTGGGTAAGCAAGGAAGAGCGGCAAACAGCCTTTCTATGTCCGACCTTGTCACAGTTGAAACAGTGCTTGTCACGCCACAGACATGCTGGACCTTGAGTGTGGCGGCAGGTTGCTTCCATGGCGGTCATTACTGCGCCAGTTGTCTCGACAACCCCCTTTAGAGTTGTGGCTAACAGGCGTGGCAGGGAAGCTGGACTCCGCCACAATTGATTCGTAGATAACGGCAGCAGCATGAAGCCTCTTCATGGACGGGTTCTGGACCTTCCCGAGCTCTCTGAAAAGCTCAGTCTTGGCCTGACAGCCAACAAGGACGAAGAACACTTGGAGTTCTTCGCCCATCATGTTCCCAAGCTCGGCTTCGGCGGCCCGACGGGAAAACTCTGCCACATAATCAGTGAACGGGCCCCTTCCTTGCTGAACCGGAGCAGCAGTTCCCATATTCTGTAAAAAAATTGCAAAATTGCAAAATTGGCGTTAAAACACTTCAACTCTATGATACAATGAGCAAGCGCTACTTCGTTCATTTCAGTACGATTTTGCTTCCACTACAGGATTGTCGCTATTTGTGGCACAAACATCATTCTAGTTTCACAAGAACTGTTTTAAATTAAGACGTCTGATTATCTCTTTATATTTTACGTATGTATTTGAAAACGGGTTCAAACAAAGAAAATTATTTGATATCATTTTTTATCAGAAAGTGATCCTACAAAACTTTACCGTCAGAATTTCATCAAAAACGCTAAAGCATTGGGCCAAAGCATTCAAAGAGATACGTTTAACAAGAGCATAAGAACAAGCAAAAACTGATTTGAATCGTACTGACGCGAACCATGTACTTAAACGTTGAACTACTAAGAAAGCATTTCAAATTCAAATTATTGAAGCAATCCAGGGAAGGATGCAAAAAGCCTCAGTTCTGGCAATAATAGCACACATCATAAATATGCGCAAGAGGTTATCATATCCTCTATGAATATAAATTAACTTGTGCCTAGAGTCCTGTTCTAGCTGCACAAAAGCTCTATCTTTTATTGCATTTTTTGAACACCTAGTTTTGACTGAGATAATTTTGTGGTGCTACGTGACACAATAATCAGAAACTAGACTTTCCAATAGGTCTACTGTTCTTCAGTACTGCAACTAATATTAAAACCTTAAATTAGGTCAAGCATATTTTGACACTTGGATATAGTATTTTTGGTTTTGTACTGATGAAATGGTAATATTTGATAACGTCAAAATTTGCTTTTAAGAAGCTTTGGAAATAATCAATTAAATAGCCATGCCCTACTTCGTAGCATTTCAAAAAACTCGAGTTCAACTTGTCCCTCTTTTGATTTTATTAGGTTCACTCATTTGATGATAGTTTCTGCCATATGAAGCTTGCTACAAACGAGATGTTTAAAACTATCGCCCATGTTAAATTGGTTTGTCTTATTGATGAACCAATATTCCTCAATCCTATAAATTTAGCTTTTCCTGTCATCGTACTACGTTGGTTGTCCTCTTTTCACCGTTCATTTCGTGTTTGAACTGAAGAAGAGGAAGGCACTTATTCATCTCTCTCACCCAGAACGGGTTTGGCTTATAAAAGTTCAATTTTGGCCGGTTGATGGAAACTTTCCTTACACCAACCATGGGCAGGTTTAGCCACGACGCAGACGGGTCGACGGTGAAAATCAACGCGAGCACCAATATCATGTCAAATTATTTCCCCGTTTTCCTTCTTTTCATGCAATTCATTCCTCTGTGCGTTTCTATCGGTCAGTGAGTTCAAATAGAATTGGTGTAACAATGTCTCTGATCCACTCTTTTGCAGGTAAATACACTTTAAGCGTTCTTTTATCCACGGACAACATGGAGTAGGTCGGAATGTTTAAATAACGTTATTACTTAGTGAAGTCATGGAGTGAGGGGGCAAATTTATTATATCAAGACCGTCCCAAACCAAGACATATTCTATCTCATTAAGGTGACAACGTTCAGAACAAAAAATAAGTTGGTAGGGACTTCGAGACGTTTACTCTTTAATTTCCCAACTTGCCGAATTACTCTTCGTCAGCAACTATTGTTTTTTAGGTTTGACTAAATAGATTTGTGCATGAGTTTAATGAAGAGACGGTACAAGCGAAATCACCGCTATGATAACGAACTTTATGCAAATACGCTGCATCGTCGTTTCGCCAAATGAATTCAAAGGGCTTCAAATAGGGTAAACATTCTCCGTAAAGGATGACACTGAAGAGGGCTTTGCAGAGTTGAAATACAAAAATCGAACCAATTTTAGATGAATAATAATTTAATATAATAATTAAGATGAATAATGTCACGTAGAAACAATGTGAGGAATAAGAATAAACAAAAGTGGTGTCACAACGATGACAAATTTCATTCGCCATTTCATTCAAATGAAGTCCTTCCTAATGGTACCCCTTACGGAGAATCTGGATCCTATTTGAAGCCATTGGATTATACTCGACAAATCTTCAATTCATTCGCCTTTGTCCGTTTTAGCAGAACTGATAATGAGAAATAAAGGTCATTTTAGGAAGGAACCTAAAAAGGATTTCTCCCCAAAGCCATTTCATAATGATTTTTTCTATTCTCTTCGTTTTTCAAGTTTTTCTTTTCGCCTTGGTAAACATTACTAATGGTTACGAATCCTTTTCAAAATTAGAAGAATAAAGAGCATCAAACCTATGTATTGTGGATAATTTTCGACTGTCATGTATTTCGTAGTTACTATTTAGAATTCCTTACCTCTTTCACTCGTCTTAAAATACATTGTGTAATCATTGCAACATTTTTAAGCCTAGGAAATAGCGCACTGAAAACATGATGTTCTTTTCAAACTCTTTTCTTGAACAAAATATACACGCAGACTTCATAAATTCTAAGCTAGGTATGTTAATAAGTTGGACCAGGCCTACCAAAATAAGCATTCTGCCAATCTTGCAAAATAATTGCATATCCCAATAATTTTTGCACATTTATTGCATCTGCAAACATTTACAAATGCAAATTTTTGCCTTTTGTTGCAATTTACTTTCTAATTCAAGCTTTTTCAGCACTAAAATATTAATATTTCTAGTTTTTATGAAAATTTTATTGAGTTCGTGTGATTGGGGGAAAATCGTAGGATTGAAGTTTTCCTCCCTTTGAAAAACAGTATTTTTGACATGAAAGTAAAGAATAATTTGCAGATGTAACATCAACCTCTTGCATGTATTTTTTATGCATCCATTTTAGATAACTCTGTCTCTTTTATCGATGCATTTTTTGAAGAAACACGTTGTTGAAGGTTGGGACGCTGTTTTCTTTTTACAATATACTTCTCCTTTAAAGATTAGACACATCTTAGTCTGTTTCCATTATGTATGAGTACATGGTCAGGAGATGGATGATTACATGTTAGAGACAAGGTTATATTGTTTTCAAGTTTCTTGAAAATGATAGAAGGCCATTTTTTTCCAAATAAATGAAAAAATGAATCTTTAAAAAAAAAGTTGTGTTGTAGTTGTGTTCATTGTGGTGATAATGATATGCTCATACTGAATTAAAACTTATTTCTTATCATGCAATTTCAAGGACAAAGGTAAACGATGCTGGTCCAGCCTATCAGTCTAAAAGGCAGCACTTGTGAATAATCCAAGAATCTCCTCCCCAGGTATAGTAGGTTCAAATTCCGGAGCCAGTAGTTATTATAATTATTATTATTTTTGGTTTGGTTTTTCACGGGCTTTTCTAACCGCTACAGGGAATGTAATCCCCAGTACTATTAAAATGAAAGGTTATCAATCGTCTATTTATTACCTTTCAATTTTTTTATGATATTTGGTCTACCAACGAATTTGAGTTGGCAGACCGAGCTAGTCCTTGAATGTAGGGTTGATCTGGTATGCTATCTAAAAATTTGTCCAAGTCTGACTTGAAAGATGCTACCGGATTAACAAGGCCTACGTATTCCCTACGAATATTATAGGGAAGCAAATTAAACAATGAAGGAGCCCGAGAAAGAAGAGATGTGGACTTCATTGTTCGAACTAGCCTGGATTCTCGAAGGCTTGAAGGTGTTCTCAAAACGCACATTAAGCCCCTATGGTCACTAGAATTGACCCTAAATCCTGGGTTGGGACAAGGCTCATGGATACTTTTGAAGACGTACAGTATCAGATACCTTTCGTACCTTCTCTGAACACTGTACAGTCCCAACTTTTTTAGCCTCTCCCAATATGAGAGCTCCCTCAATCCTGCGATGTTCCTAGTGAAACATCTTTGGATTTGCTCGACCTTTTGCAAACCTGCTGAACTCATTGGAGTCCAAATGGGTGAGGCATATTCAAGATGTGGCTGGACAATCGACTTGTACAGAGTTAGCATCGTGATTCTATCTCTGGACTTAAACGTGCGATGTATCCAACCACACATTTGAAAAGCTTTACCCACCTTCAACTGGATATGCTCATCGAACTTTCCATTATTTTGGAGGACTACACCTAGATCTTTCATAGATGAGACCTGCTCAATATCTTTACCTCCATTATCTACGAGTGAAGTATTTAAAGGAGTTGACCCAAATGTCATTGAGCGGAATTTCATTCCGTTCAAGGCCATATAAATCGAATCTACTCTTGGGTAACTGAGAGTAAAGTCCTTTGCAAGGCTACTGGAATCTTGGCCATTCCTACCAGAAACTAACTTTGTATCGTCAGCATAAGAAGAGAGACTGGCAGTAATACTAAGCTTTTGAAGCGGGGCAACGAATATTATAAACAAGAGGGCCCTAAGATCGAACCCTGGGGAACACCTGACTTGACATCATGTATGTCACTAAGGGATCCCTCAACCTTAACCAATTGCGTCCTACCAGAAATGAAACTTTTTCACCAATTGAGAACCTTGCTTTGGATCCCAATCTCATGGAGCCTGTTAACTAAAAGACCATGATCTACTTTGTCAAAGGCCTTGGCAAAGTCGAGATAGACTACATCAACTGATTCATGGCTCTCTAGTCCCTCAATAACCTGCTCAATATGTTCAATCAGTTGGGTAACCGTGCTAAAATGTGCTCGGAACCCATGCTGGCTAGGAGGAAGGACTTCATGAATATCACGAAATTCAACAAGTTTGGACTTCATGATATGTGTACCACCTTTCGGAACACATTCAGATATTGCTAAACTGGAGCAAACTTCCTTAAAAACTGAAACTAATTTATCAATGGCTGCATCTATGGACGATTCCTGTTCCAGAATTGAAATCAGGTCAAGTTCTTCTAATCTTTCCATAATCAACGGCCAATGTTCATCTTTGAACTCGAACTTAGCCAGACCGACCTTTTTGGACGGTTTTACTCTAGAGCACGCCGGCTTTTGAGTAATGGGCGACCCTATCTAGAGAACATGATGATCTGACAGATTACTAGGTGTCACATGGACATACTGGATCAGATCAGGGTCATTGGAAAAAAACAAGTCGAGAACACTATTCTCTCTAGTGGCAACACCAACATGCTGGGAGAAATTGCGCAAGATCGCGAATTCTTCCAGCTTTTCGAACGTTTGAGATGTCGATTTCGAAATGGGAATATACCCATCAGGACTAACCTCCCGCTCTACAACGCTAGCCGGAAAATTAAAGTCCCCTGCAAAGAAAACTTTCGAGCAAACTACCAGATCCAATTCAGTTCCAGTGAATTGGAGAGCTGACGTAAAAGAGCTTGCTGAACAAGAAGGGGGTCTATACATTGTTACAATAGACAGATCAAGCCTTTGGATATGACAAACTAAGACCTCTACTTCTCCATTCGACATTTGTACATGACTAATGTGCAAATCATTCCTAACATATAGGCATACGCCCCCATGTGGGAATATGGGATTATCAGGGCGTATCCTATCACAACGAACTAAGTTGAAACCAACTATGGTTAGTTCTTCATCTAAGACCCCTGGCCGAAGCCAGGTTTCTGTTATAGAGATGAATGCAATCTCTCTCTCAACGGCTAGTTCTTCTAAGATCTTAACTTTTGTGCTGTCTTTTTTAGAAATCAGACAATGCACGTTCAAATATAGCCCCTTTACGGGCCTCTCTTTTGACGGACCAAGTTCACAAGATCTTGGACCATCCTCTCCAACCGTAAAAAATCCCTCTTATCAACAAAGCTACGTTCTACTGGAGGCAATGCATGAGCTAATGGGGATGGTTGGGTTTGAGGAATGGGTTGGGCGGCTACATTTGAATAGGAACGTATTTTGGGAATAGGGGTGGGGCAAGGAATATTAGGGAGGAGAGTTTTTATAGGAATAGGGGTGGATTGGGTATTTGAAGGAAGAGGAGGGAATTGGGAGAGAGGGTGGGGGGTAGGAGGAGAGGGAGGGAGGAAGCTAAATGGGTTAAGGAAGGGGGGTGGGGTGGGATTAGGTTTAGGAATAGGGTCAGCTCTAAAACTACGAAACTGAGCTATCCTATTTCTCGGCTTTCTTTGCGTCCCTTCAACATGGACGGAGGTACACCGTACATTAAAGCACGTCTTAAGTCTCATGGACTGACGGCACATGTACGGGTGAAAAAAAGGACAATCTACCTTTGAACATCCCTTCTTACTATTGTACTTCTCAAGGCCGAACTTGAGAAGTTTAAAGTTTATGTTTATGACAGTGTTTTCGTTGTCTTCAATTATTGCTAGATAGGGAAGGCAAAAGTAGTCTTTAAAGCTTGCCAGAACGACTCGTTGCCTATGTCCTGACAAGTTTATTTGTAATTTTTTGTGCAAATTCAAATAATTATTAATGCAAATTTGTTGGCAATAAAGATCATATGTAGTACATGCAAGTCTTGGCAGGGCTCAGTAGTAGGTATGGATGAAAGAATTTAAAACCAGTGAATAATTAAAGGCAGAGAGAGGAAGAGCGTCTTAGATTGAGAGAGAATGGGGGGCGGTTTACTTTTTGGCATTATCTTAAAAAAGCTTCGACTTTCACGACCCCTGAGGAGCTCTACGTAAATCCTTCAGTCGTGCCAGATAATTTACATTATGCTTTCGTGCGTTTCGGCTTTTTCTACGCTAGTTAGAAGATACTGTAGAATGGATCTGTTTTGTCATTTGTCAGCTTCAGCTATCCTTAATCTTACGTAATACCTGAAGGGATCAAAACTGAAATAGATTGCTTGTAGTAGTACTTTGAAGAGTGTATTATTTGCCAAGGAAAATCAGTTTCGAGAAATGAATTTTGAATGTTCGTTTCTTCCTCCCACCAGATCCCTCAACCAATCCGTTCTACAATGACATAGATCATTACCAAGGGTTTGACTTTCTCTACCATTCTGAGTCTTCTTTGGTCCATACCTTGAAACAAGTTTTTGGGCATCAAGTCCAAGCTCAAAGTCGTCAAGGGTTGATACAAACACTTGCTCCGGTAAGTTCTCACTTCAATCCTGCTTCAGTTTTCTTCCAGGAACTGATACCTTGACCTTTATTGTTTATTTTCTCCTTCAGATTGGTTTGCTAATAGCTTTGGCTGCCACCATTCTAACAGGTCTGTATACGAACTTCATAAATGAAGAAAATAATCGCAGATATCAAGAATCTTTGAGGAACCAGATGGATTTTGCTCCCATCCCGGCCCCAGCTTTTGTCACCACGCCAAGCCCTTGTGAGTAAAGTCAATCCGTATTTATGAGAAACTGAAATGATAGGAATGCTTCACACTTTACAGAACTTGTTTTGTAATGACGTGTGTAATCTTTAATCGTAAAATGGGCACTTTCTTTTTTGGGATGAGTCTCTTGACCCAATTCACCCCAACACAAACGAGTAGTTACCTGCAAAAGGGAAAACGTTTTGAGCACAGGCAAAAGTTGAACGATATTCAGAAACTAGTTTTCGAGGAGTTTGGGGTTTCGCAATGTGCTTGCACGGTGTTCAAAAAGTCCTATCAAGTTTCCAGGGAAATTCCCAAATAGATCTTGGCATTTTTCTACCTCAAATGGTCATAGGGAACAATTTTTATTTCATTGCTTCATGAAATCTTACCCCACATAAAAGACTGATATGCCCTAAAAAATAAAAGATATAATTCTCAAAAACTATTCTATAAAAATAGGTAACACAATTACTTAGCATTTGATTATAAATTATACCATTATCTATTTCACAGCTACTTAGTTTATGGGATTTTTGTAGGCCAAATTTCATCGCTTTTTTGCCCAAAAATGCCCCGGTTAAAATGTTATACAATAATTTCTAAAACCCTCAAAGACCAGACTTTTTTCTTCTAATAGCTTATTTTAGACCCATCCAAAGAACATTTAGTTGAGTGGTCACTGAAAATTTCACAACAGTCAATGAAGCCTCAAAGAAGCTATTTTTTAAGTTTCATCAAAATCTTCAAGAAACGACCAAATCTAAAACATTGTCTGTTGTATGTATTGCCTTCAGAATTCACGTGAATGCGTAACCAAGTCTACTCAAGATGGTAGAAAAAAAAACAATCTTTTAAAGCTTACACTTTTAGTGTGCATTAAATGAAATTTTAAATTATTTTGAGTCATCGTGACACTTTGCAAGAAAAAGGAAAATGATCCTTTGTGTTTGTGATACTGAAAATCGATAGTGATTTTTCGTGAAATTGAATCAGCATTTAGCAGGGGCATTTTGGGGTTAAAAACGATTAAATTTGGAACTCTAGATCCTATCTAACAAAGTAGCGGTCCAATGGATGATATCACAATTTACAATCAAGGGCTAACTAAGTGTGTTCCCATTTTACATTGCGTAGGTTTTTGAAAATTTCATTTTTTATGATGTTTTAGGTTTGTATGTTTTTGTGGGCTACAATGCTAAACAGCAAATAAATCAAAGTTGTTTCCAAAAACTTTCCGAACTAGAAAAATGCCAAAATGCGTGTGGGAAATTCCGTAAACACTTTAAAGGTTCTTTTTACCACTGTGCTTAGACATATGGCCTAGAAAACTAAGGATCGAAAATGGTAGTGATGTTTCTCGAACTGGAATGTTAGTTTTTTTTATTCAAGGCTCCCAGCACGAGCAAAATACGGTAGACAGAAAATCAAAACCGTTTGAATGAGCGACAAAACGTGACCCTATATTTCCTGGTCTCGGAATCAGAGCTGCTTTAAGACTCGATCCTGATCTTGGGCCTTCATTTCTCTACCGTTTTTCGTTCGAATTGGGAGCCCTGCCATAGGTTTTTCAAGCTAAATAGCTGATTTTTCCGCTTCGAAACCCAACACTAGAAGTTAGTACGAATTCATGGAATTTGTTTTCTTAAATTGGTCGGGAACGAAGCTACGACGGAACTTGGACTTCTTTCCCATCATAATTTTTTTTGTGTGTCCCCAATCTACTCGTGTACTCACAATGTGACGGTTGACAAAAAACACACGAGTTAGCGATGTACAAAACATGCTCTTGCATATTTTTTTTCATTTTTTGCCATTGTCGCTCAAATTGTAGAGATTTTTCATGGAGAAAAACAAGAATGATGGAAAGAATTGGAAACCATTGGTCCTTATTTATCTAGTTTTACTAATGCTACTATTTTTTTCAGACACTTTGATTATTTTGCTTTTTGCAAGCCATTCATCCAACCATTCAAAATTTCGTCTCTTTAACTTTTGCAACGAATTTGTTGCGAATACTTTGCCTTTTTCCAATATGTGGCCGACATATAAAGTAAAAGGGAAATAACTTCTTGGTTCAACATGGTTGATGTATAAATTAGGCAATAATGCAATGCTTTTTTCTGGACAAAAATCTTCCTAAAATTCAGCTTGTTATGATCATTTAGTCGAGTTGGGTGCTTATAGAGACACCATGTAACACTTATTTGGATAAATATTTTTTTGTGTTTTATCGTGTAGTCCATATTTATCTATTCAAATTTTCCAGTTGTATCACTAGAGATTTGCGTTCAAAATGGAGATGCAGCGGTTATGGTTATGATCTCCGCCTTTGCGAGCCAAGCACCAATTACTGGAAACCTCAACGATAACGGAGATTTCAGAACCATCGTGAGTAAAAACACGCAAAAAGGTAAATGTTATAATTTGGGCCATGAATGTGTCATCAAACGATCAACGACAGTTATCAGGCTACTCCTAGGTATAATGTAGACTTCTTTTTTCGTAAAAATATCTTTGGAAAATCTACCAACACCGAAAAAACGAAAATTGTTCTATCTATTTCCCGCTTATTCAACGGGATCAAACACTCCTTATGGTCCATGATGAGTAAAATCCCACTAGAGGTTGGGGTTTAACATTAAGAAAAAGATTAAGACGAAGAAAGACAGAAATTCCTAATTTCTTTATGACTTTATTTCGGTGATTGAAAGATTTTCCTTGTCGATTGCATTGGCTTGTATTTCCTCAGATCGCATTTAAAAAGTCCATTGGTATAAAGGTTTAGGGAGTGCCAGATCTGTCTTTTTTTACAGAACTAACGTACCAGGTTTTGTAACGGTCTGAGACCAACGTGTGGTTGTAGCAGAAACTCACTCGCATTATTGGAGTCAGCAATCTTAACTTTACATTTAAAGGCAAGCAATAGTATATGAATGGCAAAATGACGTTCTCTTTTCATGCATCTGAGTAAGATAAAACCTGAAAGTACACCTTTGCTGGTGTGAAACACATAACTGACGAGTTAGCAGAGCATTAGCCTTTCCTTAACAAAGGAACGAGTTACAGATACAATTACAACTACTTTGGTCAAAAATGGCAATTTGAAACATAACCATTACTCGAAAAAAAGTAATGGCGTTACTCATCATTAGTATTACCAGGGGTCGGAAAGATGATTTTTTACGTTAAATTATTTTTTCACCTATTTTGATCATGCTTGGGCAAAGCATCTTTACACGAATTTCATCAATACAATATCAAAAAACCGTGGATTTTCGGGGAAGCTGACGGATTTTGGTCATGCGTTTTTAGGGAAAATTTAGGGAAAAAAGCAAGGCAGTTAAATTAGGGCTCCCCTTTTTCTTTTGTTTGACATTAATCCCCGAGCTTTTATTAAGGGGCATTGTTGAGCATATATTGGCATATTACAAGTGATGGAACTGCTATTGCCTAGAGGAGAGATGGGATCAAATCAAATTTCAAATTCAGGGTACCAAAAAACGAGGAAAGTGAAGTCACTTGCCAATTCCATCATATCGCAAAAAAGTGATGTTTGAGCAAAGAGCTACCCTGGTTTGACGGAATAAAATTCAGGGTTACTTTTTTAAGGCCAACTACCTCGTTTCAGACACTCCACCGATAAGGTCATGGGCCGTTGAAAATGTAAGTGGGTAGCCTCAGTCGCAACCTCCCGTGATTATCAATTTGATCCCCATCAGTAGCCTACAGGCGATTGGCAAACCTCACATCGTTTGTCGCCAAAACAATGTTCGAAAATGCAACTAAGCGCAATCTTGAGGTCAGAACCAAAACAGAGGGCCTGCTGAAGTAACGACGATGATTGGTCGAAGTTGGGTCATTGTCAGGGTGACCAACGGTGCTTGGTTGCGACCAACGTGGTCGGTTTTGAATTGTATTGGTCGGCAAAAATTCGTCGTGGTCGGTGGTCGGAAGCCTGGTCGTTTTCTCAGGGTGGTCAGTCTCTAATAGGATGTATACTTCTCAAACAAAAGCTCATTTCAACTTCACAAATTTTGAATTTACTCCCTTTTTCAAAATAAGTTTGCTTTGGGTTTGGCTTTTTTCTCGCCCTGAACAATCCAATCTCTTTCTGTTCTGCCATTCACAATCGAGAAAATGAATGTGTCTCCTCCTAAGGTCAGCAATTGCTAGTCCCTGTTCTTCAGTCAAGATATTGTTAGTCTAATCATTTTGGAGGGACAACTGCGACAGATCCCAAGCTCGATCCATGATGCTGACACAACGAGTTCATTCTGGATCAGAATGAGGTATCTTGAAGTGGCTGGTAAAAGGAAGACGTTAGAACTTGCAGATGGAGTGACGAAAATGTTGAGCCTTCCAATGAGCAATGCAGGTCCAGAACCCACTTTCTCTGCCACAATTTATGACATATGGTCGATTTTTCGATATGGACGATTTATGGCCGCTCCCGGATGAACATTAAGTTCATTGAAAACATTTTTTGTAAATTTGGGATTCAGTGGATGGATTCCAGCATTTCGTTTTATATTCCCCCAATTGAACTCATTTTTAAAGCTCTGGAGTTTTCAAGAAAAGGTTATCAGTAAAAAAGATGTTCCTTGTGTTATTAAAAATGTATACCTAACTTTCCGGTGGTCTGCAAAGTGGTCGGTAGAATTGTTTTAATTCAGAAAGTGGTCGGAAAGTGGTCGTTTTGGCCTGGTTTTGTGGTCGTCGGCCAGAATTTTTGTTGGTCACCCTGGTCATTGTACAAGAGGCCAATTGGCGAGTAGACGAGACAAGAGCTGAGAACATAATGCAGGGAAATGTTGGCCAGCTAGAAAACAGCTAACCCTCACGTTACATTCCCCCCTTGGGAGTTTATTACATAAAGTATATGAGAAAACACAATGCCCAAATGAAATAAACCAACACTTTAATCATTGGGAAATATCAGGCGGCCGCGTTGCGACATAGAGGGTTCGCAGATTCCAGGAAGGATATCCAAAGAGCAAAACGCGGGCTTCAGCCGATCTTCAGATACTGTGTCAACTTTACTATTCACGTCCAAAACAAAAAAAATCGGATTGCCGCGCAACAACTTTAAACTGTATACGGAGGAGAAAGAGAAGGAGAAACAGCGTCCGAACGAACAAAAACGGATTCAGATTTGGAGAGTGATGATGATGAGTAGGGCGATGATGTTGACAAACGCTTTGGGCTGACAAAAGGAAAAATTTCCAACAGAGATCGGATATCGTACATAAACGTTCTAACATTTGGAGCAACGGGGCTCGTACTAAAGAAACGGCCAGGAATTTGCAAAGATTCACCAAAAGTAGCCTGTGCAGCGGAATGACCTAAATTCGGCTTGTATGTCAAACAAAGCCCTAAAAGGACAAGCGGAAGCTCCTTATTCCAATCTTTGGCTCTTGTGAGTTTGGTCCTTAATGAAGCCTTCATGGATCAGTGATAACGCTCCACCAGGCCGTTAGCTCGAGGATGGTAAGATGTCGTTCAGATGGAGCGAAAACCCAGAAAACGGCCAAGTTCCCGTCAAAGAGCCGATCCAAATTGTCTGCCTCGGTCGGTGGTAATGATCTCTGGCACCCCAAAACGAGATATCCAACCGTGCAACAATGTACTCGCACAATCCGCACTTGTCATGGAACGCATGGGGACAACCTTAGGACAACGAGTCCACCGATCAAACATGGTGAACAAATATCGGTAACCCTCGGATTGGGCTCGCACGACTTGACGAAATGGCGAATGTCCTTCATCATGCTGTACCACACAAAATCAGTTTGAACTGCACGAGTGGTTTGCTGAATGCCTCCATGACTGAGCTCATGAAAAATAGCAATGATGCGCGAAACCCACTAGTGGGGGACCACTGAGCAAGGCGTGCCGGTAGAAACATCACACAAAATAGGCACATGATCAAATTCTATCAATTCGCATTGGAGTCCGGTGACAGCCCCGGGCAAAGCTTTGATGTAGGAGTCTTCAGTTTGGGAGACACGGAAAGAATTCCAATCAATAGGAGATGCAGTCAGAAAATTAATTCGTGACAACGCGTCTAACACAATATTTTTGCCCTCAATATGGCGGAGATCCGTGGTATATTCGGCAATGATTGAAAAATGACGAAATTGGCGATCACTCTATGAAAGACCCTTGCAATGAATGGCCGAAATCAAGGGCTGGTGATCAGTAAACACAATGAAAGGAGAGCCTTCGATGAAGTGCTTGAAATGCAATATGGCTGCCTTCACTCCCAAAAGCTCACGATCAAATGCACTATATTTAGCCTCCGCCTTGGTCAAAACACGAGAGAAAAAGGCTAAAGGCTCCCAACCGGTATCAGTCTCTTGCTCCAAGGCAGCGCCCAACCCTGAATCCGAAGCATCTGATGTCACTGCCAATAGCAAATCCGACCGAGGGAACGCTAACAAAGCTCGCTAAGATAGAGCAGACTTGAGACTTTCAAAAGCCTCCTGATGCAGAGAGGTCCACTCAAAAGGTGCTTTGGGCTTCAGGAGATCCCGAAAGGGATGATCAAGGTGCGAGGAGTGCAGAATAACTCTGGTAGTAATTAATAAGACCGAGTAACTTTTCCAGTGATGAAGCATCCCGCGGGGGCGGATATGCCACCACGTCCTCAAAACGATCTGGAAGGGGTTCAATGCCTAGTGCTGAGATTTTGTGGCCCAGGAACGAAAGCTCGGTTTCTCCAAAAAGGCATTTTTCTTTGCTGATAATTAAACCTTATGACTCCAAGCGACGGAACAGAGTTTTAAGATGAAGGCGTTGCTCAGAAGGAGAAGATGAGGCCACAAGAATGTCGTCCACATAAGCCTTCACTCCATGTTCCGTCCACCAGCCAGGGCTGAAAGGTCCTGACTTATTGAATTCCCGTGGTGAACGGAAACATGGAACTCCTGACCCAAGCACTAGGTAAAAATACCTTGATAGCTCTCAAAGATGGAGAGCACCTGGTACAAGGGCTTCAATTTCTTAGACCTATCTTAAGGCCTCTGGTTATAACCCTAATCAGGGCATACGAGCAATAGTTCGAGCTTCCTTTATCAGGGCCTCAAACAATCATTAAACAACTAAGGATACAAATCGCTAGCTACCTCTACTCCCCACGGTCCCAGATCAATCTCGGTTGTCTGGCATACCTGGGCCAATCTTCAAGGCTAACTATCCTGCAAAATGTGGTCACTATCCTAGTCTAGTGGGCATCTATCAAACGATGCTGATCTCTACTCTTAAAGTCTAACACCTGAATTCTTGCCCAATCAAAGATGAACTTCGGTCACAATTCCAACTACTTTATTCAATTGCTCTACATGGAAATGACACTCTACCAATCAGCTGTCTTGCTCGGGTAATGAAAGAGGGGGTAATTGCTTATTGCTTGGCCATGGAAGACGGAAAACATGCATGGACAGAAAATGGTTTGATCCTACTTTTTGATGAGGTGATTTTTGCGTCCAATGGAGATCCACAGCGATGACGTCGGTTCGATTGGATCGAAGGTCCAGAATCGAATTGACGAAGTATAACTCAGAAGTAGCACCTGTACTCAGCTCCAGAGACTTTCCAACTCGTCTATGCTGGCTCACTGATGTATGCTATGCACTTCCCCAGATCCTCTTGACTCTGCACGGCTTCCTGGGTCCCGACTCCAATCGTTGACTTTCACTGTCCTTATTCAAAATGGATAGACTTAACCTCCAGTACTCTATCAAAATGTTCTCGATTCAACTACCAGCAAGAGCTTCAAGATGGGAGTTATTTTCACTTTCAATGTTCAATGGTGACTTCTCGGAGAGGTTCAAAACAGACTTCTCTCCTCGAGAACCAAAATGTGACTTCTGTCCTCGATGAAGGGTGATGCGTGACTGTGCTCTCCTTGAGCACGAAAATGTGACTCTGTCCCCTCGAGCCCGAAAATGCGACTTTTCGTTAATTTAACTTCCCCTACAATGATGGTTTCCGCCTCTTCCTCATGGAGGCTAAAACAGGTTGTCCCAGGGCCCTTGGTGGACGGCGACGGTTTCCTCTGTAAAACTGTTGCACCTGAATGACATCTGACCGCAACAGGGATTTTCACATACCAATGTCCAGGGTTGACCTCCTTTCACCATGCCAGTCACATTGGCCATCAAGGGGTTTCTCGGATTGCCGACAATGGATTGTGTCTACCTCTTATGTAAATGTGGGCCACATCTGACCACCACTGGATCTGAACGGCAAAGGATTGACATTGGGCCGGAACTAGGTCCCAACAGGACATCCAAGAAGGATTGGTCGTCATTTGCCGTCAGGGGGCCGACATTTTGGTAACATTGATTCTTGAGGGTGAGATTGCTTATTCAGGATATCTTCCCCCTCTCAAAATAATCACGGGAATATCGGTTATTTGGTGACCAAGGATTTTCGCGATTACATCCAATCAATTTCTGAGAATCAATTCCTCGAGAGTGTCCTTAAATCTAACATTTTTCCGAGACTTATGATGGATACGACGTCGCTGGGAGCATTGGGCTGGCATTTGGTCGACATCTGACCGACAAACGGATTACACGATGGGCAATCCAACGACTTCGTGATTTCCACAAGATCAGAATATACATTTTCTTAACATTTTGATAAAACCCGTTCCGGGAACAATCATTCATCCTGTAAATCATTTATCCACGGAACAGAGACGGAACACTCCACTCAATCCTCGAGTGACTTCGTCAATGAAGCGCTGGAACGTTTGCCCAGAGTTCCTCAAACCGAAAGGCATTCGCAAATACTTGAAGAGATCAAACGGAGTAGTAATCGCAGTGTTGTGCTGATCCTCCTCTGCCATGGGAATAAGCTTTAAGCAGAGCAATCTTTGAGAATATAGATGAACCAGCCAAACGAGAAGAAAAATCATGAATGTGAGGTAATGGATATCGATCAGGAATCGTGCGGTCGTTTAGTAGCCTATAATCTCCACAAGTCCTCCACGAACCATTACTTTTGGGACCCATGTGAAGTGGGGAAGCATGGTTGGAAGACGAAACCTGAATAATACCAATTCCAAAAGTTCCTCAAATTCGCTTTAGCAATGTCATATTTCACTGCCGAGACTCGCTGAGGACGGGAGAAATATGGAGTTTCAATAAAATGGCGGACATTGTGACTCACGACCGACGACGAAAACGAGGGTTTCAAAAGTGACGGATAAAGTCCAAGCAGTCGAAGGTAGGGACAATTGCTGACACACTCGACATGTGAATCCCCGCCAAATCCCGTTGATCCTAAGGAACATCCGCCATGATAACAGAGGGGAGGTAGGGGGGCAGTCACGAGACGTTTATTCCGCATGTCAACCAAAAAATAATGACGTCGTAAGAAATCAGCGCCAAGAATTGGCATGGACACATTCGCAATGGTAAAATTCCAATCAAAAGGGGCTCCAAGACCAATGTCAATCTGGCGATGCAATAGATCGTACGAAACTATGCTGGTGCCACTAGCCGTAACAAGATTGCTCGATGAATCAGGAGGACCAACCATCAACGACGAGGTACTGCCACGCGGGATTAAAGAAATAGACGCTCCGGAATCCACAAGAAAACGGGTCTTTTGATATTGCATCCGAAACAAAAAAACAGAAGGATCCAAGGAATTTGTTGCGAGTGTACGCAATCCAGAGGTAGCAGAAGAAGGAATGGCTGTCGACGAGCAAACGCCAGGACGATAGTCTCCCACTAGTTTTTTGAACGGTCTTCACGGGGATCAATGGGTGGACCGGTACAATTAGACGGATCCAGACAACAATATGCCTTCTTTCCATACCTGCGATGCAAATGGCACAAGAACGGAAGCCGATGCTTGGTCACTGACGATACGAGTTCAGCAGACGAAGACGACGAGGCCAAGTTCAGCACATGCTCGTAGAAACGGTCCAACAGATCATCCAGATGAGTGGCCAGCGAAGCCCGCATTTGGCTAGCAAACGCGCGAAGAAGCTTGTCCTTGACCAGGTATTCTTTGACGTCGTCCACGCCATCCAGAAGTGACATGGCTTGAGCATACAACTCGGCCATGGGCATGGAGTCTACTATCAAGTCCAAAAATGACGACACTCGTTGGTATGGCTTGACGGCAAACACCTTGAATAAGTCAGACTTCAAGGTCGTGTAGGGATCTGGGTCACCCGGCTTCGGAAAGAGCACCGAACTCGGGATCCTCAAAATGCTGTCGCTCCCCAATGTTGATATGACATGGCATGAACAACTGGAATATGAACGGGGACGCTTGGTTTGGGAATTAGCTTTTCGCGATTGAGTTAACGCATTATGTTCTTCTTCAAATGAGAATGATCCCAGGCTACAACAATCACTCATTTCAATTTTCAGCTCGATCGAGCGACTGGATCAAAAGTTATGCCTTCTCAAAAGGCACTACAAAGCTCTTCAATGAATGAACGAACTTGTGGAAATTGATTACCAGAAGAGGGCTAAGTCATTCAGTCTGTGCTCTGTTATGTACTGCACTTTGAGAGGGTATAACTTTTGACCCAGTCGTTTGATTGAGCTGACATTTGAAATATGCAATCGCAGGGATCTGGGGCCAGCCTTATTTGAAGAAGAATTTGATTCATTGACTCGAATTGGAGTTGCTAATTTTCAACCTTACCATCCCCGTCCATATTCCAGTGGTTCATGGACATCGTCAAACTTGGTGGAGGAAGACGAAATGCCCCGGAGACAGAACTGGGCCTCGGACAAGAGAAACCATTTTGTTGGCTCATGACTCCAAAAGGCGGGAAGCTTGAATGCCACGGCCGAAGACAACCCTGAGGACAATATTGGTTTTGAATCGTTGCTCGCCATTTTAAAAAGTAGTTGAACTTGGGGTCCCCAATGTGGCGAGTAGACGAGACGAGAGCTGAGAACAGAATGCAAAGGAATGCTGGCCAGCTGGAAAAAAGCTAACCCCACAATTTCTTGTGGTAAATACTAACTAAGAAATTTTGCATGTTCAATTTGATCAAGCTCCTCTCCAGACTTCCATAATGGCGATCAATCTACTGTTCTATAGTGATGTGTTTCGATCCGGAAAGTCACCTTTTTAGCTTCAAGGACCTCGATTAGGGCTCCCATCACAAGCTAAAGAGAGAGTACAACATCAAAATCAAAACTCCTTAAATGAGTGGCATAACGTGACCCTGCCGTTTTATGTCTCAGAACCAGGGGTACTTAAAAACTTGTTCCTGATCTTGGGTCTTCATTTCTCTGCCGTTTTTCGCTCGATTTGGGAGCCCTACCAGCTAAATAGCTGATTTTCCGGATCGAAACCCATCACTACTGTTCAACAAATCAGTCACGTATTCCAATCCTAATGAGGTTTGGGGAGTCGCCGCAAACATTTTGGTTATTTATCAGGAATCCGATCAAGGAATTTTAGACGTCACAAAGTGTGCTTAATTTATCTCCACCCGGTACAGCATATTCCATATATTAACGTACCATTTCCAGCCAAAGACCAAAGATGAACATTTTTATGTACCTCGTATTTGCTGTCACTATTTTAAATGAATTTCTTTATTTTGATCATCTCTTCCTAAGAATATGCGTGTGTGGATTGATTGGTATTGTTAGGTAACTGAGGGTGCATTTTACTTTTTCTATAAATAATACCATATGCTTATGTATTAAATTGCTTTGAATTATGACACATTGACGGTATTGGTTTGAGAGACCACTCATCTATTTTGTCCCGGGACCGTGATTTCAGGAAAAATTATCCCCTTATGTTTTTATTTTGGAGTGGGTAAAGGGGAGTTATCATTGCATCCTAGATGCCTAAAGCAGGTCACCAGTGGATGACCCAGAAGGAAGGAGGAGGAGGAGGAGGAGGAGGAGGATTTGTTATAATAAGCCTAGTAGGCTTTTGGATTCAAAAGTGAGTACAATCTATACTCAGTCAGTTTGGCAAGTTTTTGACAAACATCTTCGCCTGTTGTTTGCACTCGTCCTTTGTCTTGGCTTGTCTTAGTTCCAGTGAGGAAGAAGAAACGCATGTGGATATTTGTTGTCTAATCGCATCATCGGTTAAAGCTCACGATATAGAGAGTGATCCTGCCTTCAAACTTTTAAAGTAAGCCGCCCAAATTGATCGAGAATATTTGTGCTGAAGAATGCTCTTCAGGATGAATATATCACCTGCAACAACCTACCAATCCGGGCTTTACCTTATAAAGACATGTGAGATACCAATACGGTACCCCAGAAAGCCTTGCCTGCCTTACTCAATTAACTTTCTGTGAAGTTACCCGTGAGGATTTCTTTATCGTATGCCAGAGGGGTGATGAAAATAGGTACTACACCTTATTTTTCTCGAATCATTGATATATGCCGTCCGGCTGAGTTTCATGATGACAGCCAGTTCCTTGTTGTGGATAAGCTTGTTCACGGCTGCTAAAACATCGAATGTAAGCGTGAGCTTATGGCCAAAGGGAAGGACAACTTATTGAAGGATTGTTTGTAGATAATGCGGCGTTTTGAAGCGGTTTAAGCTACAATGAAGAGGCTTGGTGTTAGGGAGGAGGCTCACGTTGGTGCCTCTCTCTTACGCTCATGATCCGACAAAGAGGTCACAACGGAACGGATGAAGGCACCTACATTATCGATCTCCAAAACATGAAGGGCCTCCAGACGTACGACGTTGTGTCTGGTGTAAAGGTGATGCCCACCCTCGCACTAACTGCCCGGCAAACCAAACTTTCTGCGAAGAACTCTTTAACAAGCAAGGGAGAGGAACACATGGGGATGACACAGAGTCAAGAAACCAAGGAGAGACTCAAAGACGTGTCTCGAGGTCGTCTGAGACTGGTGCTTCAGATAGAGATTCCCCCTCTCACCGGAAAGAGGAAAGGGTTCTAAAGAAGGGGCGTGTTAGATTATACGGCAACACAGGCCTGTTGTCAAAGTCAGTAGAAAAGCATGAAACCTGTGCAAAGAGACAGTGAAAAAAAAATTAAACACCTGATACGGCCAAGATCACAGATGACCGTCTCCTCATAGCTTTATTGTCACAGAGAATGAGGACTGATGTTGATAATGCCAGGATAGAGGGGCGCAATCCAACCTCTTTCAATGAGGCCCGAAAGTTCTTGTTGGAACTATAAACGTGGAAAATCGGGTAAGATTCCTTTTACCAAATCGAGGCATCCAGTGGAGTGTCCGCTCTGTGGTCTTACCAAGACACATTCTCGTGACGATTATCTGCCTTGAAAGTTGGCGGGTCACGGATGTGGCCGAACCGGCCATTGGCAGCCGAAGTGCCGCCAAAAAGACGTAAACCACCTGCCTTCTTGTCCCTCGACACTTCTTCGTCTTAACGTGAGCGTGGCAACAGGATTGATATCTTGGTCTCCCCCCCACTGACTGTTTAAGTCCATCAATTTCCGATTTTGTGCTGATACAGGAGCCGACCTCATCATAATGGGCATGAACCAATTTCGGGATTCAGATCTTTGTCAATTGACATCAATTGAGCAATGCCAATGGATAATGTCGACTATGCATACTTTAGTTCGGATGCTTGTTGAGCCTTGAGAATTGTTGGACCCAATTTCCCCAATCCGGCTATTTCTGTAATGGAAGGGAAAGTCATTTTGATTCATGATCCGGCCCAACCTCTTTGACCGTGGAAAGAGCAAGAGGAATGGATTTTGTCATTACCTTTTACACCTTCTAGGAGGCAAGATCGAATGTGTTTACATCTTGGCTTTTGACGAATCACGGTTGAAACCCAAATGTGGTCCCATCGTTGGAGATCCAATGATGATAAGCTTGAAGGAAGGAGCGAAGCCATTCGCAGTCAAAACCGCATACCAAATACTAAATCCTCAGACAGCCCCTGTCAAGAACGATCTTGATGATATGTTGGATCGTGGGATCATTGAGCCCGTGGGTGATGTCCCAACACCTGAAGTGGTCAAAATGATAAAATAGTGAGCTAGATTGTAATATCACAGCATTGATGATTCATTCTATACCGTGAGAATAAAATATTCCTCCTCATTATTTGACATCACCCACATCTTTCAAATCCAAAATACCTTACCTAACAATACTTTTAGCAACTTGCATGTGAAAAGCTTAAAATTTGTATTTTTGAACACTTTTGTCCACTTTTGGAAAGGGTGGAAAAAGGTGTCCAAAATTAAAATGCCCACCCTGCATCCCAGCGATTATTTGGTCGTCCTCTGAGGTCAAAATTATCCATTCACTGGAAGTCTTTTTGCCCGAATTTCAGATTTCCTTGGACCAAGCCGATGCCAAGAGTCTCCATGATGATTCGGTCCGAAAAACTTTTTTCGATCGAACCACCCGCGCTCTCAGTCTAAAATTAGATCTTTCATGATATGGTGATAGGTATTGCAATAGTGCCTTCAAATGAAACTGTGCGACTCGATATGATCCAGGAATTATTTTAGGATGAGGGAAGGATTTTCAGAAGGCATGAAGGGAGCCCCTTAATTTCTTTACAGCCTGCAGTTATGAACGCTACCCTATCATTTATTCATTTAAAGACATCCACCTAACAATACTTTTATCAATTTGCATATGAAAAACATATCTTAAATGTTAAAAATATGTCATTTTTAAACCTTAGTACTAAGATGAGCATCTTGTGTTATTGCTATCTCTTTTCTAGATTAGCTCTCTAAAGGCTCATGGTTATCAAAAATGGTTTTACAAGAAATACATTACAATGTTGAATAATCAAAGCTAATAAATAGAATATGATACTAAGCTAACCCAGTCCTTGAATGCTTTGCGCCGACCATGCATTGGTAGAGGAACGCTTTGGTAGCTAAGTTAAAATTAAAAGGTTAAAAAAACTGCATTTTAGAAATCTTCTTTTGGGTATCTTGGAAGAATATTCGGACATTTAGGCAAGCGCTAGTACCAGCAAACAAACTTGCCTGCCAATGTCAGTGATGCAAAATTGGCGTTTTGAACTGGTTTTAACGAAGCTGACCGTTCCTCATATCGTAATGTGAAAGAAGGGCCAACTTCTCAAAAACATGTTTGAAGCTCCAAACTTGCATCGCTGCTACTGGTACCAGCAAACAAAGGAACCTGCAAGAGCTTGCCTAAACGTCCCCATGGCAAAGGTGTTGAAGACTTATTTTGTTTTGACACCATCAACAATGAGCTGCTTCTAAAATAAAATATCAGTTCTAAGTAAAATTTCTGAAATATTTGTAGTTTTTAAAGTTTGTATTTTTGTACACTTTTGCCACTTTTGGAAAGGGTGGAAAAAAGTGTCCAAAAATAAAATGCAATAGTGCCTTCAAATGAAACTGTGGGACTCAATATGATCCAGTATTATTTGAAGGTGAGGGAAGGGTTTTCAGAAGGCATGAAGGGATCCTCTTAATTTCTTTACACCCTGCAAGTATGAACGCTACCCGTTCAAAAGACATTTAAAGACATTCACGGTCTGTGAACAAATACAGTTATTAGCCCAACGTACAGTGAGAGGGAAGTCCAGGGGTTTCTTATATCAGCTAATACCAGCTTGTTGGTAGACCAATTTTTTTTTTAATGTTCTTGACCATTTCTTGTCATGCCTGTTTTATACATTCAGGCATGACAGTTCTTACATTATCTAGCACTCTGTTTCGGTGACAAAATCCGTTAACTTTGAAGCTACAACTCTCCGGAAAGAGTTAGTGTGCAAGAATTAATTGGAACACAATTTGTCATTTTTTACGGAAACAGGTTTGGATGCGGTTTTAGTCTCACGTAGTACAGTGAGTCTCTACACTTACCCGGCAACTTTGTTCCTCGTCTCTGTATACAGATTCAATCCTACAAATATCTTTCCTGAGTTGACCACAATTGGGTTTCCAATTCCAACGGGTGTTTACATCATCTGCAAAGTTCTATATCCCTGATTTATGCGGAGGTTGCAGTGCTAGAGGAACACCCGATTTGCCCAGCTTTCACTCTAGCTAATGCCAGTTAGAACCG
>NC_081442.1:2978736-2980094 GCF_007210705.1 Tigriopus californicus
AGCTTTCACTCTAGCTAATGCCAGTTAGAACCGTACGTTTGTTCTATTCCTTTCAATCTTGCTTGAACCCAAATTTTCATTGAGCCACAAACCACGGCGTCTTTCAACTTCAGCATTAGCAAACCATGATCGGCTTTGTCAAGGGCCTTCGACTAGTCATAAAAGATCATATTCTAGTTAGCACAAAGTCACCAAAGTCTACGTTATATATCCTTGAAATATGAATTGGCTTGCGGTGCAAGAGCGTTTTGATAAAAAGTCCATGTCGGTCTCAAAAAATGTCGCCCCTAACGCCAAGGAATCCAGTCATTTTTCTTTTAGATAAAAGATTCCGTGGTCTAGCACGAAGTGATTGCTTATAAAATTGATATGTAATTTGTTGGGAGTCTTTATCCTCACCTTTATGGATGGGTGTAAATTTCGCCACCTTTCAGTCTTCTCCAATAGTCATGCAATATCAACATATTAAAGATCACTATTATAGGGACAACCTCCTAGTGTCTTCATGACAACTGACGAGATCCCATCTGGCACATAAGCACCTCCATTCTTAAACATATTAATTGCACCCTGGTCCTTGTTTGCGTAAATTAATATTTGCGATACTGATTAAGAAGGTTTGATAGCATGCATTTCATTGAGTCAGTGTTGGTGTGACATATGACGGACGAAAACTGTGAATTTAGTTGGTTGTTGTTGATGCTGTTAATGAATTTATTTTCTTATTTCGTTCCAATAATGGGGATCTTCGCTCGAATTAGACATTTGGCCATGTCCAAGATGATTGAGTGAAGGTAGCCTTCCGAGTCAAAAATTGGTCCAATGTGTCTCGACGATTCTTGAAAGTTATTAACGTAGCCATAGGAGGCTCATTCATTGTTTTATTATTTTTTGAATTTCTCCAACACTCCAGCCTTGTCATACAAATTGGTTGAAAGTGAAAAATTATTCCCTTGCTTTTCAGGTGCTACGTGATGTTCCTATCGAGGTGACCTTGAGTGGGCCACGAAGAGTTGAAGTAACTCAAGCATTTACTCCGAGCGACACGAACAAAAAAATGCTCTTTGTTCTTTTTGGTGCATCAGAGGACGGCCAGGAAGTAAGTTTTTTTTTTTTTGGTTTGATTTTTCACGGGCTTTTCTAACCGCTACAGGGAATGTAATCCCCAGTACTATTAAAATGAAAGGTTATAAATAGTCAGCTGACGCCTCGAACGGCGGACGTGCGTTTTTTACTCCTCCGACAAGAATCTTGTTTTTAATGGTTTTAAGTCGATAGAATAGTACTAACTGTGATACCAGTGAGCGGGGCTACGCCCACGAACAGTGGCCCCCCATGAATCTGTGATATGCCCCGTT
>NC_081442.1:2981094-2981535 GCF_007210705.1 Tigriopus californicus
AGCGGAATTTCATTCCGTTCAGGGCCATATTACTCCCAGTTACCCAAGAGTAGATTCGATTTAAGTCCTTTGCAAGGCTACTGGAATCTTGGCCAAATCCTACCAGAAACTAACTTTTTATCGTCAGTATAAGAAGAGACACTGGCAGTAATACTAAGCTTTTGAAGCGGGGCAACGAATATTATAAACAGGAGGGGCCCTAATATCGAACCCTGGGGAACACCTGACTTGACATCATATATGCCACTATGGAATCCCTCAACCTTAAGCAATTGCTTCCTACCAGAAATGAAACTTTTTAACCTATTGAGAACCATGCCTTTGATCCCAATCTCATGGAGCCTGTTAACTAAAAGACCATGATCTACCTTGGCAAAGGCCTTGGCAAAGTCGAGATAGACTACATCAACTGATTCATGGCTCTCTAGTCCCTCAATAACC
>NC_081442.1:2984518-2990210 GCF_007210705.1 Tigriopus californicus
ACCAACATGCTGGGAGAAATTGCGCAAGATCGCGAATTCTTCCAGCTTTTCGAACGACTGAGATGTCGATTTCGAAATGGGAATATACCCATCAGGACTAACCTCCCACTCTACAACGCTAGGCGGAAAATTAAAGTCCCCTACAAAGAAAACCTTCGAGCAAACTGCCTTATCCAATTCATTTCCAGTGAATTTCAGAGCTGACATAAAACAGCTTACTGAACAAGAAGGGGGTCTATGCATTGTATCAATAGACAAATCAAGACCTCGAAGATGACAAACTAAGACCTCTACTTCTCCATTCGACATTTGTACATGACTAATGTGCAAATCATTCCTAACATATAGGCATACGCCCCCATGTGGGAATATGGGATTATCAGGGCGTATCCTATCACAACGAACTAAGTTGAAACCAACTATGGTTAGTTCTTCATCTAAGACCCCTGGCCGAAGCCAGGTTTCTGTTATAGAGATGAATGCAATCTCTCTCTCAACGGCTAGTTCTTCTAAGATCTTAACTTTTGTGCTGTCTTTTTTAGAAATCAGACAATGCACGTTCAAATATAGCCCCTTTACGGGCCTCTCTTTTGACGGACCAAGTTCACAAGATCTTGGACCATCCTCTCCAACCGTAAAAAATCCCTCTTATCAACAAAGCTACGTTCTACTGGAGGCAATGCATGAGCTAATGGGGATGGTTGGGTTTGAGGAATGGGTTGGGCAGCTACATTTGAATAGGAACGTATTTTGGGAATAGGGGTGGGGCAAGGAATATTAGGGAGGAGAGTTTTTATAGGAATAGGGGTGGATTGGGTATTTGAAGGAAGAGGAGGGAATTGGGAGAGAGGGTGGGGGGTAGGAGGAGAGGGAGGGAGGAAGCTAAATGGGTTAAGGAAGGGGGGTGGGGTGGGATTAGGTTTAGGAATAGGGTCAGCTCTAAAACTACGAAACTGAGCTATCCTATTTCTCGGCTTTCTTTGCGTCCCTTCAACATGGACGGAGGTACACCGTACATTAAAGCATGTCTTAAGTCTCATGGACTGACGGCACATGTACGGGTGAAAAAAAGGACAATCTACCTTTGAACATCCCTTCTTACTATTGTACTTCTCAAGGCCGAACTTGAGAAGTTTTTGACACCATTTAGGGTGGTCAAACTGACAGCCTTTTCCTTCTTCAGGACAAGGCTGCTTTCGATAAACAGGACAGACTATTTTCTCTACAACTGTCTTTTCCTGCGCTTTTTCAAGAGGAGATACTACTTCAACTTCTACGTTGGTCAAATTAGTCGACTTCTCAACTACTGGGTGAGCCTGTTCTTCAAGCAGCACCCTGGTTTCATTGACCCAAGCAACTAAAGCCTCTATAATAAACGGCTTATTGACTATGGAAGGATCCTTTCCAGCTAAGACCAGGTCCAAACATTGTCTAGCCTCTTTGCTGACTTTTCCTAAAATAGCTTCCATCATGAATGCAGGAGGAACTATCTATTAGTAACAAAATCAACAGGCCAAGAAAAAGAGAAGAAAAGAACTAAAAAAGCTGTGCAATCTTGTCCTGAGATACAGGACAACAGAGCAAAATAGGAATGAAATACTTCACATCAAACTAAACATACAAATCTAAGATGGAGATAGTAAACAAGAAGTAAGGGACAGAGAAAAGCAAGGAATCAAAAACATATGTAAACTAGGGAAAAAAATACAAAAACACAGACATAAACTCAACAAACTGGTCTAACACAAAATGAAATCAATGCACTAATGAGCAATAAATTCTAACTGTAAAGGGCCAAACTAAAGAACTACACATAACGATTTGGAACTAGAAATACTACACTACTACTACACTGCTAAATCAGAGAGAAACTGCTAAAGCTAAACATAAACGAGCAATGAACTTATTAGGTTTTAAAGTAATTACGTCTTACCAAAGAGCCGTGAAAAACCAAACCTAATTGAGTGAATGAATGGCAATTCCCATTCATTCACCCACACACAAACACCACGAACACTACACGTAGATTGGAACTAAAAGGCCATGATGTACCTTGTCAAAGGCCTTGGCAAAGTCGAGATAAACTGCCACTGTCACTTTTTTCATGTGCGTTGAACCAATTCTAGTCATACTCATTGTGATATCACCTTCTAGGCAACTATCTTATTGCCTTTACCTTCTTGGCATTTTTCTTGTTTTATCAACAAACCTTTGTATAATGTATATACATCAGATTTTATTTTATAGTTATTTTTACGCCATGACATGACCAAGAGTCGCAATAAAGATTATATAAAAAGTTAACAGGCTCCATGAGATTGGAATCCAAGGCAAGGTACTCAATTGGTTAAGAAGTTTCATTTCTGGTAGGAAGCAATTGGTTAAGGTTGAGGGATCCCTTAGTGACATACATGACGTCAAGTCGGGTGTTCCTCAGGGCTCCATTTTGGGTCCTCTCCTTTTCATCCTTCATTGCTCCCCTTCAGAGGCTTGGTAGTAGTTATGTCAGTATTTATTCCTAAGCTGATGATAAAAGATTATGCGGCCATTTCTGAGGGTGAGGAAAGAATGAATGATGACTGAGAAAACAGAACAGGAATATTTCTTCACACGCTGTTGATGTATTCCTGACAACTATGGTCAAAATATGAGTCTTTGACAATATATTCTAAATTATAAATAGAATTCCAAATTGCGAACATTTGCCATGCAATGGCTTTTTTGGACATTCATGAAACGGATATGAGCGAGTTGTTTGAGTGCCTTTCTTTGGTATTTTGGCGCTGGCTTTTGGTTGGGTCAAACGAAAATTCCCTCGACCCAATCAAACCAGAGGTGCCAGGGGCTGGACTGAAAAACGTTTAGGGTAGAACCAAACCTTTGAAACGTGCAAAACAGAACGGCTGTGCCGTTATGATGGGGCTCATATTGCACTTTTATCAAGATGGTGAAAACATTCAATGGAAAAAGAAGGAACAAATTTCAGTTCAGGCTGTTATCCAGAGATATCATGATTACCCGGCATTTATAAACTTTGTATTCTCCTGTTTCTATTCCCTCTGATTTAATTGGCTTAGAACTTTTCAGCAACTTTGCCTTTTGCACACAAATTCTGTTTTGTTATCCTCTCTCCCATTACCTGTACTCTTTTGTCGTCACGTTTATGTTTGAGCTGTCAAGACAATGAAAGGCCCAGGCCGGGTCGATCAAGGGGAACAACAGCGCTGGTTTACCCAACCATGGAGTACGGCAGTAGTGGAGTGGAAAGCTCTCTGAAACCTCGCTAGAAGACGTTTCAGTTTTGCGTTACCTCCTAATCAAGTACCTGAACATGAAGATGGAATTCATTGAGCACATTGAACACTCTCTCAGTGGGGAATGCATCTGATTAGGAGGTAACGCATAGATCTATAAAACCTCGCTAGAAGACGTTCGATCTTCGACCGAGCTTTCCACTCCACTACTGACGTACTCCATGACCCAACCATGTTCCCGCGACTAGAGTGCGCAACTCAACCGCCGGGTAGAGGTCTCTATGTATTTCATCTTTTTGCATAACTCAACGCAGTCTCCGGTAGCTTATGAATTGACCAACCTATTGTCACCTTTTACCTATGATCATGTCTTTACAACAAATTATTGAGAAAGATATTGAAGATACTTCGTTTTCTTATGATATGCCCGCAGGATGTGTATGGGGTGACATTGACTTGGACCAAGACGGTGGCTGATTTGGACCTCGCCCTGTTAGAAACGAATTGCAACTGCCTATATGTCTTGAGGAGACAGGAAGGCGAATGCAATCTGGATTTATTTGCTGTGGTCGGTGGTGATATACCCACATTGGACGGAATTGAAATAGCGTCTGTTACTCCTGCCCCAAACCCATCCATACCTCCAATAGAATTCCTTGTTGTTGTGAAAAATCTAGTGATGGGATCAAACAAATTTCCCAAATCAGGATCGCCAGAAAGCTAGGAAAGTCAAAGCACGGGCCTTTTCTAGCGTATCGTAGAATATTAGGCTTGACCAAAAAGGTGACCCTGGTTTGATCGGAGAAACTTCAGGGTTACTTTTTGTGATTAACTTACGGGTTTTCGATCTTCCGCTAGTAATGCCGTATGCCATTGAAAATATAAATTGGCAGCCCTACTTGCAACCTCCGGTGATTTTTTGTTTGATCCCCATCAGTAGACAAATCCCGAAGGGTAAGTGTGCCACAAGTTCAAGAACTCGTCTTGGCTGCCTTTCTTATTGCTTTAAGGTGAAAAATGTTGTGATAATATGTTTTGTAAGTGACAAAAATAAGGGAGGAGACGTGATCTAGTGGTTAGCGCAGTTTCCTAATGCCAGAGAGGTCCCCACTTCGAATCTCCTCCCCGACCTTTCTCAAGGAAACTTTTAAGCTGGATTCTTGGAAACGGTTGTCTCCTCTCCTCTCGTCTCACCCGTCTCACTACGGTGGTCAAAAACCTTATCAAGTATTGAAAGAAGTGCGCATATCCATCTTAACAGTCTTCTTCCTCGCAAAAACCATAAGAAGTAATTTTAACGTGATTGATTTATAGAATTCTGGCTCAAATTTGGCGCTCATATGGCTAATAGTTAACAAAAATTGCTTGGATATTTCTATTGGAATCCAAAAAGGCTTTTGAACCATTGTGGCAGTCGTCTCACTGGTGAGACGAGAGGGGTAAGCTGATCAGCGAAGAATCTAACTTTAGACGCTAACCCTGCCCACAGACGGAGAACCAAACTGATACGGACACTGCCTATCGGAAAAAAGTATAAGGACGATGTGATGGCTGGCTTCGCTGGCCGGCCGAGGCTCATCCCTTCGACCCTAGCACCCAAATACCAAAAATAAAATTGCACTTTTAGGCAAACTTTTCTGCTCCAAAAGTAACGGTATCGGTAACGATAAGAGTAACAGTAACTTGTTACATTTTCTCAAAAGTGACGGTAACTAATTGTTCAAGAAGGCCTTGTATTTAGGGCATGCCAAGTAAATGAAATTCAAGTAAAATGTTGTGTCTACCCTGCCTGATTTTGAGCATTTTGGACAGCAAGAATTAAGACAAGAGATTGAATTTTCTTTGAAATCAGTTTGCTCGCTAGTTGAAGCAAACGGTATTCTCATATTGACCCAAGATATTAGTAAAGTGACAGAATTGCACAAAAAAACTGATTTATAGGGTTTTGTAGCACAACTCACTCGATAGAAGGCAATTCGGTTAGATTGTAGAGTGAATGCAAGTGCGATTTAGCTGCAATTATTGTCTTGATTTTCCCAAATCAAAATAGTCAAAATCAGGGTGGCCGCACCACATTTTTTTGAATTTCCATTACTTAACATGCCCATAGAAAACCATAACTAGAATGCTTAAGTTCAACAGGAGCTGTACCGCATGAGCATGTTTTCAGGTTAGCTGACGCTGGTGGAAAAGCGACAAAGATATTTCGTGAAATCTCGCTTCAGGCAAGTTGAATTATTATCATGAAACGTTTGTTATTCCTCTTTAATCTTTCTTTCTTTTGAATCTTACAAATATGCAAGTAGAAAGAGTGGCAGAATAAAAAAAACATGCTTTTTAGGGCATAATACACGTAAAATGTCAAAAAGATTTGGACATTAGTAGAGCAAATCATGTACTCTATTGATTGCCCTTGTTTAGCAACGCATCTCGAAAAT
>NC_081442.1:2990243-2990380 GCF_007210705.1 Tigriopus californicus
TAGCTCTTTAATCTTTCTTTCTTTTGAATCTTACAAATATGCAAGTAGAAAGAGTGGCAGAATAAAAAAAACATGCTTTTTAGGGCATAATACACGTAAAATGTCAAAAAGATTTGGACATTAGTAGAGCAAATCAT
>NC_081442.1:2990416-2994461 GCF_007210705.1 Tigriopus californicus
CCACCACATGGATGAAAACTTTAACTTGAGCCCCATTTTAACCTCTTCAAAATTTCGTTCCTAAAAATGTGGTCGGACAACTTACTCAAACCCGTTTTATGAAGCGTGCTAGACGAGAGTAATTGCTTGACAAGGAGTCTTATTAGGGGCTTCTACTCTGAATTTGGACGAGCCGTCAACGATTCAAATTTGCACCATAGTTGTCCTAAGTAGCTTGACTACGAATGAAACATTTTTTCCACCAGCGACAGCTGAGACGAAAACATGCGATCGCAGCGCCCTTGATCGATCTATATATGAAGTTATCTATGAACATGCCCTATACCATAAGCGAACTGAATTTTTGCATTCAACTAAAATGAGCGTGATAGCCAATCCTTTATATCGAAGCAAGTTGTTGCCTACTGTTGTATTCCCATTTTTTCCATGTTTTTTTTAATTTTTTTTTGGCGGACTTCTTTACCGCTATTGGGATTGGAATCCCAGCAGTTCAAGACGGGAAATATATTCACTTTACTTAATTTTTATTTTTATATATTATTTGATCGACCAACGATTTAGAGTTGACTGATTTGGCTAACCCTTGAATACAAGGTTGATCGGGCATTTTAGTCAAAAACTTGTCCAAGTCTGACTTAAATCCTGTTCCTGGATCAACGCCTACATACGGATAAACGTTATTCTCCATCGATTAGTTGGCGGTGCTCATTTTTAAATTTGCGGCAAATTATTAAAAGGTTTAAATAGAGACTTTAAGAGTTATTAATATCGCATTAGGTTAGGTTGGGTTAGGTAAGGTTAGATTAGGTTTGATTAGATCAGGTTAAGATTTAGAAAAGTAGCACCGCCAACTAATCGGTGGAGAATAACGTTTACCCTACATACGTCCTACGAATATTTGAAGGCAGCAAATTGAACAATGAAGGAGCCCAAGGAAGAAGAGAGTTGGACTTCATTGTTCGAACTAGACTGGATTCTCGAGGGCTTGAATGTGCTCTCAAAACGCACAAACGCTCTACGGTCACTGGTCACTACAATTGACACTAAATCCTGGGTTGGGACAAAGCTCATGAATCCTTTTGAAAACGTACAGTATCAGATACCTATCGTACCTTTTGTGAATATTGTACAGTCCTATCTTTCTAACCTCGCCCAATATGAGAGCTCTCTCAATCCTGCGATGTTCCTAGTGAAATATCTTTGGACTTGCTCGACCTTTTGCAAACCTGCTGAACTCATTGAAGCCCAAATGGGTGAAGCATATTCAAGATGTGGCTGGACAATCGACTTGTACAGAGTTAGCATCGTGATGCCATTTCTGGATTGAAATGTGCGATTTATCCAACCACATGTTTATGTATTGTTTAATTATAATCTTAATGTTTTTATCAAATTAGCCAGACTGATCTTTTTGGCCGGTCTTACTCTAGAGCACGCCGGCTTTTGAGTAATGGCCGACCCTATCTCGAGAACAAGATGATCTGACAGTTTACAGATTTACAGTCACATGGGCGAACTGGATCAGGTCATGGTCATTGGAGAAGACTAGTCGAGAACACTATTCTCTTTAGTGGCTACACCAACATGCTGGGAGAGATTGCGCAAGATCGCGAATTCTTCCAGCTTTTCGAACGACTGAGATGTCGATTTCGAAATGGGAATATACCCATCGGGACTAGCCTGCCATACTACAACGCTAGCTTGAAAATGGAAGTCCCCTACATAGAAAACCTTTGAGCAAAATGACTAGTCCAACTCATTTCCCATAAATTTGAGAGCTGACAAGAATGAGCTTACTGAGCAAGAGGGTGGCCTACACATTATCACAATGATCAAGACCTTGGAGATGACAAATTGACACCTCTACTTTACCATTCGACATATTACATGACTAATGTGCAGGTCAAAATTGTAACAAAATTGCACATATTTGATTTGGTAATCCTGTGAGCCAACCCCTTCACTCAGAGAGCACAGTCGCCAGTGTAGCCGAGAGAGAAGGGAAGCTCTTACTCGCAGTAGATCGGAAAAGATTCTGTTTATTATTCCGCTGTTTCTCGTGTCATCCCCCGGACAGGGAGCCCAGGGCTACATACACACACTCAAACCATATGTACAACAATGTATTGCTGTTGCTTGAACGATGATAAAAACAGTCTTGATATAACTCGCCTGTGTATGTATAATAATACACCTATAAAGAAGTCAAGCATTGAAAGTTACGTTATAAAAGATGATCATTATAAAGGAAATTGAAATGACCGAGCCCATCAATCATCCGGCTAACTGAAAAATGCAATGTGGCAGAAAATGGTGTCATAAACTAGCACAAATTCCTTCATAGTGGGTTTTTACCAACTAGGGTGTAACTTGAATGGGAAGCCATTTTTGATCACCTGGCAGAAAATGATGGCAGAAAGTGTCAGAAATTCCTTCAAAGCCGAATTTTGCCATTGCTGCCATGGAGACTTGGAGAAACAAATAGTGTACCTCAAGTCAACACCATCAAGACGAAGGCCATGGTTTTCCATAAAGGTCGTCTGCCTCCTACCTCCTTCCATATTAACAATAGTTCGATTGAAATTTTCAATGATTTTAATTATGTCGGTGTCACATTCTCAACTCTCAAATTCTCGCTTTGTCAAGGAACATCGCATTTTTGCCTCATTATTTAATATTGCGGCAATCTCAAAAAATCATTATCAATTTTCTCGTTCTTGATTTTTTTGTAGGGTGCCTGGCATGGTGGATTCTGGGATGGTCATAACGGTCTACACTGGCATGACATCAGAGGTTTTTTATGTTCCTACGACGGAACCAGCACCTAATAGCTTGTAAGGATCAAAAACAACTCGTCACTAATGAGATGACACTACAAAAAAAGCTCGGGTTTCCATTTCAGATATTGGATTGTTGGTTCCCTAAATAGTGAAACTGGTCAGTTTACTCCTAAGCCTGTGTCCGAGAGCCTGATTGGTAGCGATTTGAGCCCCTTTGGCGAGTGCCAAGCCTTGGTGGAAGAGGGCTTTGTTAAGTAGATGTAATACTCTGACAAAACTTATCTTCTATTTATGTTCATGACTCATGACATTGGAACTGAAAACTGTGTCCCTCGCTTGCAGATTTTGGGTCTGATTTAGATTAATCTCTTTGCTTTGCATTGTAGATAATAAAACTGTACTTGTAAAAGTGTCATTTCTTCAACTCTGCAAATCACCAGAAATCAATCAACACTAAGGTGATTCCTTACTCTTCTAGGGTGTAATCATTAGGGTTCTCAAAATTTTAATAAAAAAGGACCTCAATATGCAAATGAAGATGCGAAAAACCAAGCCCAGAATGCATATAAGGATGCAAATAAACTTCAAAGATGCTTTTTATTGTTATGGCATACTGAGATATTTTAAGCAATTTGTTAAGCTTGACACACATTTTCTAATAACATGCTATGATTCCTGTGGATCAGTATCTGAGCAATAATCTCAGACTGAACATTTCCAAAACAATCACAGGTGTTGTCAATACTACAGCTTTGACTTGTCCTCCTCCCCTAAGTAATCAAAAGCTAGTGGGGACTAGAGACCCTAGTCAGAGACGCGCGTGGTTTGACAAGTGGCTCCACTTCGAAAAAGTAAGAGATCAGATGAACTAAAAAGTTTCCAAACATATTTCGAACTGATGCGCTAGATCAGAAAGAGTACTGTCACGACAAGCACCATTGAATATTTTTTTCCAGGACACTGCGAAATTTTACTCAAAGACAAGCTGATTCATGGATATGGTATTTTAGATTATTAAAAATAGTTTTTTTATTTTCAAAATTTTTTCTGAACCCATTATTTTATAAGATTAGATTGCAGACATATTTCATTCCATTATTCAAATCAAAATTATGACATGGGAACTCTATGCAAGTCTCTCAAGAAACAAGTCCTTTATACTTTACAATCTAATTCGTTGAATATGGTTGTACTTTCTATTTTCAAGTGCTTTAGTCCAAATTGATCCTGTCAGCATGCGAGAAATCAGCGTGACAACTATATTT
>NC_081442.1:2995525-3013477 GCF_007210705.1 Tigriopus californicus
CCAAATTGACACTGGCAACATGCAAGAAATCAGCGTGACAGCTATATTTTATTGAGAAATACTGTACTGATGCAATTCTAATGGCAAAAGACACTTTAATGCTGTAGAATATGTTGGTTGAACCCAGGGTGAATCAGATTTGTCATAAATCATTCAAAGCTTCGCCTTCTTATGCCATGCAAACACGTTAGGTCTTTTTGGAAGTGACTGACTCCCTATTAAGAAAGTTTCCAAACAAAGCCCATGTTCGTTGACAATTGGTTGCCAATCAGATCGCTGGAATTTGATGACGTATACTCAACCTCGCGGGTCTCTGCATCCAGGGTGCCTAAGCTAAACTATATTTCTTCCTTTTGGCACATTGTTGCGCCGTAGGAGGCGGGGCTTGATGCCTCGTGTTGTCGCGCTCTTAACTATGGGAGAGTTTTAAAGCCGTGAGGAATCATGGCCGTGAGGCATCATTTTGTGAAAAATCACATTTACTACAATGGGGGTATTGTCAACAATTCAAATTTCCTCATTTTTGTGGATGATTCCTCAAATTTTTTGTGAACTTTCTGAGTCTCTCAAGAAACAAGTCCCTTATACTTTACAATTTAATTTGTTTAATATGGTTGTACTTTCTTTTTTGAAGTGCTTTTGTCCAAATTGACTCTGGCAACATGCAAGAAATCAGCTTGACAGCTATATTTTATTGAGAAATACTGTACTGAAATACTGTGTAAGCTAAACTATGTTTCTTCCTTTTGGCACAGTGTTGCGCCGTAGGAGGCGGGGCTTGATGCCTCGTGTTGTCGCGCTCTTAACCGTGAGGAATCATGGCCGTGAGGCATCATTTTGTGAAAAATCACATTTACTACAATGGGGGTATCGTCAACAATTCAAATTTCCTCATTTTTGTGGATGATTCCTCAAATTTTCCGCCCTTAGGGATGTGGACGATTTAGAGCCCTTCTGCTTAGTAGTTCACGTTCAAATCATGTTGGGACATTGCTTGGACCATGTACCAGTGATCCAACGGCAATTTAGGATTCATTGGCCTTTCATGGCCCAGTAGCACCTAAAGTTGTCGCTTTGCCAAGACCAAAGTCCAGATAGTGATTCCTCAATTTGCAATGCAGTTGCACAAAAGTTCCTTGAGGAATCAAAAAAATTTCTGAAATATTTTTAATTTCTTGAGCTTCATAGATGGAATTGTGGTACAACTTGTGGACTTGTTGGTGTGGTATAGTCCGTTGATGCCATCCTCAACTCACTGATGATTGCCGTAAATGAATTTTTTGTTGGGTAGTAGCTCTTTTTGGGTAATGAACTGAATTGATCATGTGAGTGACGTTACTGACTGTCAATATCAATTGTCCTGGATTATCTTCACCCTCAATTATGATCATAATTTGTTAAGGAAACAATGTGCCTCTCCTTGCTAGTCTTTACTCTAACCCAAGTTTGCAAGCCTTCCCTTAAAAGAAGGGTTTGAAAGCGATACTAAAAGTGGATGAACTATTATGTTAACGCTGGTATCTTTCATTGTTATAGTTTAACATGAAACAGGGTGCTTTAGGAAAATTTGAATACTCCAGCACCGCGGTTGGTGCTATGAAAAAGACATTGGATGACAGAGGAGATCTTAACAGAGCTCAGAAGAGAGCTTCTTTTTCAGCGTAAAGCGCAAGAGTAAGGCCGGCCAAAAAGGTCGGTCTGGCTAATTTCAAGTTCAAAGATGAACATTGGCCGCGGATTATGGAACTGTTAGGGGAGCTTGATCTTATTTCAATGCTGAAAAAGGAATCGTCTATGGATATAGCCTTACACGAAATGATTCTAGTTTTTGAGGACGTTTGAAGAGACGGAAAAACCTAGGTTTAGTGGGTGGTCGAGCTGAGGGTTGGCCCTCATGATCAAACGAATAAAAAGTAGCTCGTGCTCGGATATGGACCCGAGACGAGCAAAAAAGACATGACCTGAAAAAAGCCCGAAAACCAGTGAATGGTGGAGATGCGACCCCAAAACATTTGAGATTCCGAACAAAACCGAAGCACGTGTTGAAGAGATCTGCTGGTTTGTGCAGGAAAAATCCTTCTTTAACTTATTTTCATGTTATTATCAAACTTAATCTTCTCTTTTAGAGAGAAATAAAGCAACAACGTCAATGACCAGAAGTGAGTGATTGCGACCTTTGGTCGGAAAGCGGTTACGGGAAGCAGAGACGAGATTAGAAGGAGGAAAACATACAATTCACGCGAACAAACTTGGTCACTTCGTGCCTGGATCGGAACCATCTTGAAATCTAAGTGAAGAAGATGCCGATTGACCGCTCACCTATTAGGGCGCCTTCACAAGCAGAAGCCAACCCTACAGAAGAGTCGACCACGAGATCTCGCGAGAAGATGCAAGAGAACCTCAAGAAATTCAAAGCCAGTCGCAAGCTACATAAAGGGAGGGCCACAAGTCTGCGAAAATCCACCAAGAACCTGATGTGCAACAAGGGGAGCAGAACACTCATCAAGAACAACGCCGAGAAAATTCGAGAACTCCTCGGTACTCTTGGGAAAATTCAGAATCAAATCCTGGAGGTCGTTTCGGAATTGGATAAACCCGAAGAGGGAGAGGAGGCCGAGGATTGGCTCCAACAGGTGCTTGCCGAGAACCATGAGTTGCTGGAACTGGTTGACGATCATTTGGCGGATCGAGCGGACGAGACCCCGTCGGTGGCCCTATCCATGGCAGGGTCAGACGCACCCTCTGAAGAAAGCGAGGATTCCCTCATGCGGAGAGAGGTCCAAGAAGAAGCTAGCTCGGCTAAGCAGAGGTTGGAAGCACAATTGGCACAATGGGAGCTTCTGATTTCACAACTGTCAGTGGCGACCCGGCAAGAGAATCCTCAAGAAGAGTTGGATGAGATGATGAAAAGGTTGGATGCTATGACCTGGTCGGTCAACGGGTCGTGGGCCAAGGTTTTGCAATTATGCTCCACGCAGGAGGCGGTGGATCTGCGAGAAGAGATATATTTTGTCAGGGACAATTATCGGCGATGTCAAAAGCGTGTGGGACCAGCCTTGAAGCCCTTGCCAGAAGGGATGGATTCTGGAAAAGAGAAGACCCAGAGCAAGGATTGGGCAAGAATTTCGCCTAACCGACCCAAGGACATGGTTCGGGAGTATTTGATGAGTCTACGAGAAAGGGAGGCTAAGGATTGGATCGACCTTGCCATTGAGACAGAAAATCCAACGCCGTTGAATACAGTGGGTGAAAGATTCAAGCCCACAATCAAGAGCAAGCTTCCGGCTTTTGACGGAGAGCCGGTGGATTGGCCGGAGTTTTCGGACATGTTCGAGGCTCTGGTGCATACGGCCGCGCTTAAGCCGGCTGAGAAATTGGCCCACCTTAAAGCTGCCCTGGGAAGCAATGCCCGCCAGTTAGTGACCCATTGCCGGGGCGCCAATGGCTATTTGAAAGCTTTAGCCATCCTGCGAGCTCGTTACGGTTGTCAGGAGGAGTTGCAAGACTGCTATGAGGACCGTCTGCTGGCCTTGTCTAAGGTGGCACCCAATAATAGTCAGGCCTTCAGCGAGCATGGGGACCGAGTGATAGCTTTAGCGGCCGGTTTGGATTTAGACAAGGATGGAGCCAAGATTCTCGTCAAACAAATGGTGTCAAAACTTCCCAGAGACGAGAGGGGAAAATGGGAAGACAATGCGTGCGAATTACCGAGGATTGGGCTCCCTGATTACACGCAGTGGTTGGAGAGACGCGTTCGATTCCATCGCAAAATGCTTCAACAGGACAAGAGGGCCCAGCCCGGCCCACCAGGTCAACGGTACGCCCGGTACGCCTCATCCTCGTCGGCTGACTCGAGTAACAAGGGGCAAGGCAAAGCTAAGTCTGCTCATACAGCCCAGGCTGCCAAGGATCGGACTCAGCCGGCCACGCCCACGCCCACGCCGTGCTCAAATTGCCACGAACCAGGACACAACATTCAAAAATGCGACAAGTTTGCGCCTTGAACCGTGCCCGAGAGAAGAATGAGGGTGGCCGAAGCCCAGCTGTGCTTCAACTGCCTGAGCAAGGGCCACCAGGCACGCCTCTGTCGCAGGAGCACCTTTTGCTCGGTGACTGACAACGGGCGAAGGCATCATCCCTTGGTTCATAGTGAGAGGAGAAACGAGCAGTCCGAGGTGGGAGGGGCCCCGGCGGCCACGGTGGCCACGGTGGCTACTGCGGCGATTAGCCCGAATCGCAGGCCGATTGCCTTCAGTATGCTTAAGGCCACCCTCATGGGTCACAATGGCATGAGTAGTGAGGCCTTGGTTTTCGTGGATCCGGGGAGTGACGTGACACTCGTGTCATCCAAGCTGAGAAAGGCCCTCCAACTGAAGAAAGGAAGATCATCGGTCTCAGTCCCGCTGAGTACGGTGGGAGGCGAGAAATGGACGGTCAGGATGGCCGAGTATCAGCTCCGCATCAGGAGCCATCTGAGCTGCAGTGGAAGGGTGTTCCCTTTGGTGGCCACAGAGATAGAGGGCAGAAAACTCACCAATGAGTTAACAGGAGCCCAGTGGACAATCATCAACGATAGATATCCCCATTTAAGAGATTTGCCTTTACAAGATGTGGGAGGAGAACCCGACTTATTGTTGGGCCTGGATCACGTCGAGTTGCTGGCCCCACGTGAGGTTCGGATGGGCCGACAGGGTGAACCCATCGCCGAGAAGAATTTATTGGGATGGGCAGCCAAGGGTCCTATTGTGGGACGTGCCTCTTCCCCTGCAGGAATTGCGGATAGCCAGGGGACGGTGAGTGTTCATTTCCTCATGGCCGAAGAGGAGCACCGTCTGGCTCACCGTTTCTTCGATGGAGAGGCTCTGGGTACTGAGGTTAAGCCTCAGCCCCTCTGGTCCAACGAGGATCAAGTCGTGCTGGGCCATTTAGAGAAGAACATCCAGAAGTTGGATGGTCAACCGGGCTCTATGGTGAAGCTTCCATGGAGACCCCAGGTGGAGCAGTTGGGAAGCAACTTGCCTCAGGCCGAACAGAGATGGATGCGCTTGAGACAGAGGCTCTCTAGGGACAGCGGATTCAAGGAGCATTACGAGGGAGCAATTCAGCGTATTTTAACGGAAGGATTTGCCCGTGAGATCTACACCTGGGTAAAGCTTTTCAAATGTATGGTTGGATATATCGCACGTTTAAGTCCAGAGATAGCATCACGATGCTAACTCTGAACAAGTCGATTGTCCAGCCACATCTTGAATATGCTTCACCCATTTGGGCTCCAATGAGTTCAGCAGGTTTGCAAAAGGTCGAGCAAGTCCAAAGATGTTTCACTAGGAACATCGCAAGATTGAGAGAGCTCTCATATTGGGAGAGGCTAAAAAAATTGGGACTGTACTGTACAGTGTTCAGAGAAGGTACGAAAGGTATCTGATACTGTACGTCTTCAAAAGTATCCATGAGCTTTGTCCCAACCCAGGATTTAGGGTCAAACGATCATTTACTTCCTGTCAAGTCGTTTCTACAAGCTCTTTTCAGATTTGCAGAATTCCTTCAAGCAGCAGAGAGAGCCAACGTAAGAGTGGGTCCATCCAAGACGGAATTATTTGCTGAAGAAGCCGTATGGCTCGGACACCTGGTCAAGCCTGGTGGTCTCACCATGGCCGAGCGCCTCACAGAAGTTTTACGCAAGTGGCCCTTACCGACGAGTCTCAGCGAGTTGCGAACGTTCTTAGGAAAATGTTCATACCATCGTAAGTTCATTCCAAAATTCAGTCACATTGCAGAACCAATGAAGAAGCTGCTTTGCCAAGACGCCAAATTCGTATGGACTGAAACTCAGCAGCAAGCTTTCGAAGCCCTGAAACAAAAGTGCGAGAAGCCAGTGCTGGCCCATCTAGACTTCCATAGCCCCAAACCGTTCATTGTAGACACTGATGCTTCAGGACTTGCTACAGGCGCGGTACTCTCCTAGAAACAGGATGATGGTACTGTCAGACCAGTTGCTTATATGTACATCTAAATCTCTTTCTCATGCTGAAAAGAATCACAGCGTCACCCGAAAAGAATTGTTAGCTATTCTGCAAGCAGTCAAACATTTCAAATACTTTTAATTGCGAAGAAAGTTCTTGATAGGCACTGATCACATGGCATTGAAATGGTTAATGACTAAGACAAATGGCTAAGTATCAAGTATCACCTTCCTACGGCGCAAAAGGACGATGTCACACTCAAACAGGTCAGACTATGGGTAAATGAACCTCCGTCCGCCCCACATGTGTCAAGTTTAGGCGACCTCAAACTTCGACAATATCAATCCCAATTAGATAAGTTATCGCTCAAGCAAGACAAGCTTTGTTTAGTCACAGATGATCAATATTGAGTATGCGTGCCAGATGCACTAATCCCTTCTCCGATGCTTGCATCATCATCCTCTAGCCGGACATAAAGGAAGAGTCCGCACTTACAACCAAGCCTGACGTCATTTCTATTGGCCTGGAATGGCCAAATATATCGCCCAGATGATCAAAGGATGTTCACCATGCCAACAAGCCAAACGGAGAACTCAAGAGAAGCATGTACCTTTGGGACGAACCAGTACTGCTATTGACACCAGATTTACTCATTTCTATGCAGATATCGTTGGTCCATGGCCTGGATCCCAAGGACCGCTAGGCAAACGTTACGTGTTAACGATCCAGGATGCTTTCACAAAGTACCCGGAAACGTGGCCGATCAATGCCATGACCACCGAAGCAATCCTCAAAGTGCTCGTCAATGAATTCTTTCCTCGCTATGGTGTTGGGATGAAGATCATCACAGACCGTGGACGACAGTTCGTCTTGGCCCTATTCAAGGCCGTATGCCGAAAGTTAGGCGTAATTGAGAGCCAAACCATGGCTTACGAACAGCACACCAATCCCATAGAGCAAATGCAATGGTCTTTAGAAGGCACACTTGCGCCCTCATGCAGCAAGAACAGGCCTCTCCCGGTCAATGGTTTCGATTCGTACCAGCCGCCCTAGCCGCTCTCAGGCAGACACTGCCTAGTAATTTGCCAATCTCTCCACACGAACTAATGTTTGTGCAAGAACCGGTCATCCCCGCACAGGTGTTAGTGGATGCCATTGTGGAAGCCCCACCCGGCGAACTATCCGCCAGCATTCTGCGCCTCGCCAAGGTCAGAGACCAGGTCCGCACCTGCCAACTAGAGAACCACGAAAACAATCGCCAAACTTATGATAATAAAGTTAAGCTCATGCCCCTACAAGAAGGCGAATGGGTTTTCAAATATCGTGCTAATGACCCGTCCGAATCTGGAGTGTCCCGCAAAACGGTCATCTACCAAGATGGGCCATATCAAGTCCAAGATTTGTTGAACGACCGACAAGTCAAACTTCGCAAAGCTATCACTGCAAAGAACTTGAAGTCCACCACCACCACGGAGATAGTTAGCAAAGATCGGTTAATAAAAGCTCATCCTTGGGAACTCTGCAAACTCCAAACGCAGTATGCTTGGATATAGCCAAGGCGACTAGGATTCCAAAGACCAAGACAGTGACCAAAACAATCTTCAAACCAATGCTCTATCCATCGCCGAGCCTAGTACCAGACCACGCCCCAATCAGCAAAGGACTGGTCGAACAAGCCGAAATGGAACAATCCAAGGAGGTCCAACTCACGGACATCAACAAAAGCAAGTCGTAGGAAGAAGTTCATCTTGACCAAGAAATGGATTCAGAAGAACTTTTCACAGACAGAGAATTCAACCGACAACCAGCCGTCAAACAAAGAGCCAGCACTTTCAATGATAGTTTTACCCCGACCAAGCCAGAAGCCAAAAGAACTGCCTTGGAACCAGGGCAAGTTACCAATGAAGATGATGACTTTTCAAGTGCAATGGCTAACGCCATATTCAATACTCTTAATCTATGAGCTGGAGGACCAGCTTTCTTCAAGAGAGGGGCAACCCCCCCTTAATTTCAGAATTTTCAACTTTCACACTTTTTAAATTCACACGCTGTCAATTAAGGTTTCAGGTTAATGTTACTCTAACATCTTTCCTTCCGCTATCTAACCCCCAACTTTTGCTAAACATGTATTTTATTAAGGCCCATGTTCAAGCCTATTGTCTGCTTTCTTTCATATGCATCACACAGACTAACAAACACCGGCCAGTCCAGAGACACACCCGCCGTAACCTTCCACATGAGAACTACGGCCGACAGACCACCCAAAAGACTCTACCGAGGCAATATCGGAATAGACATCTTCACGGAAGGAAACCACCACACCAAAGACGCTTGTATCTTGTTATTGCCAGGAGTACCAACCATCACCACCACCGCCATTCAAGCAAAGATCCCCGAAGGAATCTACCTGAAACTTGTGACCCAAAGTTCCCAAACCGCACAAGGCATCACTGTTCTAGGAGGCGTAATCGACACCAACTATACCAGCTCAATACACGTGTATCTCATCAACCTCACCAACCAGATCCAACAATGGCCCAAGCAACACGCCATTGCTCAACTGATAGTGAAAAGATATACACCGGCCACAATAAGTATCATACAACCCGCCAGATGTTCACGGACCTACAGCAACCCCAAACAGGACCAACAGTTGCCCGAACCGAAACAAGGATCTTGATGCAAAGGATCAACCAACACCAAGAAGCCTAGAATCTCCAAACCCCCAAAGAACAAAACACAAGAAAGGCTAACCCGCACCCCAAACCTTCAGACAGTAACTTTCCCCCGAGCCCACGATGTCACGCATTACACACCACACTACAAACTGCAACACTTATATTCCTGATATGTTCGCCATTACGCAGTAAGCCCATCGCCCAGCTGCAACTGAAGGTTCCCCCAATGGCAACATTCCAAACCAGAGGGATTGACTTCACCCCCACTGAGGATTCAGATGCGGAAGAAAGCAAGAGTGAAGTGAGTCGAAATGAGGAAGACAACAACCCGACACCAGCATTAGAGGACCAAGGTTTCCCCATTCCCATTCCCCAACCACCCAACTCCGTACCGTCCTTACCTCTCCCTCCGGCAGCCGTTATAACAGATGATCAAGAAGACAGCCGAAGAAATGCCGGCATCCCAGCCCAAATCCCCGGCAACCGGCCAGAGATAAACTACACCCTCTCTCCACCCGGATGGCTCCATGAGCCATGAACATTCAAACAGACAGGAGCCCCGTCCCCCAAGAGTCACTTTAAAACCCCTCTTCCTAGCTCCCTCATGCCTTCACCTACCCATCCTTGCCAAAATCCACCGAATTCATACTGATTTTCCTCGTCTTGCAGACCGGAAATCACCATTATTGGTTGGACCCTCTTCCACCTTATCTTCCACCCCATCCTAACACACCAAGCCTCACCTGAGATCAGCACAGAACCCAAGATCAGCTCAGAACCCGCCCTACTTCAATCCATTGGTGAAGTAGCTACAGACACCACCGCATTCCTGATCATAGGCCAACTCGACCTGCACCCTATCACAAACCAACTGGCACATATCCGCAACACCCTTCAATATCTCAGAGATACCAAGAGCCCCGAAGACCAAATATTGGCTAAGCACTTACAAGTCACCGAATTCGATACGCTGGAATGCCTACATCGAATCAACGAAATACGCCTGCTAACACGAACCTCAAATCGCTCAAAACGATCTGCTGTGTTAGTAGCAGCAGGTCTTACCGCGCTTGGAGGCGCCTTAGGAGTCCTGTTCAGCAACCACCAGTTGCCTAGACGTATTGATGAATTGGAAAGACAATGCGACGGCACCCTGCACTATGTGCATGCTGCAGTTAGGCAAATGAACGCCAACAGCCAAAAGCTCGCCCATCTGAACACCACCCTAACCCAGCTGGTCAAGCATAACGTATGGTTCCATCAACAAGTCGACGGGCAACAACAGGAACTGAGAAGCATCCTCCAAAAAGAGGCTCTGATCTCTTTAGCCAAATATGCTGTCACACAAGCCACTCATAACATCTACTCTGTTCTAGATACTTGGACCCAAGCCCTACAAGGTCAAGTCACAGTGGACCTTTTTCACCCCGATATGGTCCAGGACGCCCTCAAACGCATATCCAGTCAAGCCAACGGACCCCTCAGGCTCGCATTTGAACCTACGGACTTGGAAAAAATCTAGAAGTTGCCCTGTCACATCGACATTGACAACAGGACCATGCGTGTAGTCATTACAGGGTGACAACAATGGCTTAGGGCACTTTGAAACGGCTTTTACTCTTCATCTATTGAGATTTCAGAGGTGACTCTGTTATGTTAAATCATTAAATATATACCCTGCTACAATTCACATTATAAGTTTATTCGACGTATCCACCTCTGCCAGAAATTACAGCCTTCACACGTTTTCGCGCTGCAGTACAAGAAGCACGTATGGTTTCCTCGTCAACATTTTCCCATTCTGTCAATAAGGCTGCCTTGAGATCTTCAATGTTTTTGTACAACCGTATCCCAACCTTCCTCTCCATAATTGACTAAATACAAAAGTTGATTACATTGAGATCTGGAGAGAAAGGAGGCCGCATTGTCTTGTCTCAAAAGTGCTCAAATTTGTACTTGCACCAGCTCTGAACGAGTTTTGTTGTGTGGGAGGGTGCACCATCCTGCTGGAAACAGTAGGAACCCGTCCATTGTTGAGCCTGGATCCAGGGAAGCACCTTAGAGGCTAACATGTCCAAGTAAATGTGCTGGTTAACTTTGATACCCTCTGGAATGAAGACCAAAGAGGTTTTCTTGCCGTAATCAGTTACACCAGCCCACACCATTACAGATGCTGGTTTTTGCCGCCTGAATATTGTTCTCTCTTTCACAGGAACACTCTGAATGTTCCTGGCCAAAATCCGATCATTTTGACTGTTGAAAGCAGCTTCAACAGTGAAAAGCTTTTTATCTGTCCAAATCACAGAAATGTCCGTGCCCTCTTAAAACCACTTCTTGAGTTTTCTTGCTCTGGAGAGCCTCTTCTGGATAACAGTTGAACTCAATATCTGTCTCTTTTACATATGGTAGGCAGTCATGTGCAAGTCCTCTTTGACCACCTTTTGCATAACTTCCCGGTTCACACCTGCCTGGTGAGCCATTTGTCGAATGGACCTCTTGCTGTTTCGACAAATTTTCATTCTGGTGGTTTTTACTTATTTTGGTGTCCTCACCGACCTGGGACGACCAGATTTTGGCCTTTTCTCAACACTGTTGAACTGTTTGAACCTTTTAATAGTATATGACACAGTTGATTTTGACACTTTCATGACTTCCAAAGTCTTTGCAATTGTGGCCTTCCTTATAAAGTTTTATGATGGCCTCATGTTCTTCTATTTTGCGACAAATCTAGACACTATACAAATCACAAAGTCAACATAACAACAATTAGAGGTAATTGGATGATATCCTTTTTTGCATATGGCGGGAAATTTGAATGATGGAGTTGCATTTGAAGCTACTTTTGGATGCCCTAAAACATAGTTGTCACCCTGTACTAACCAAGGCCATGATCTAAGGATCACCCATTCAAAACAATACCTAATGATGAATGAGGAAGGCACCCTCTCTACCAAGAGCTCAATCAGCCCGACCTAAATGCGTGCGTCAAGTTGAGACAACTCCATCTATGTCCCCACTTGAGAGTGCTAACCAAAACCTCGACTACCACCTGCCTATATGCTCTGTACCAAGGCGATACGGATTGGATACAACGACATTGTCCATTCGAACTCCAGCCCATGAGTCAACGAATGGAACTCCGTCTAATTGGCGTGCAAACTTTCCTGCTGTTCGCTAGACACTCAGAAGAGGCCCAGATCACGTGTGCGAACGGGTCAAGAGACGTCAAGTGCGAAACAGGAGTCACAACCCTGCAACTACTGGTTGGATGTACGTTCAATGCCAAAGAACCCTACAATGCTACCGCCCGCAACGATTGGCTCAGCCCCATGATGGTAGTAGCTAAACCCCCAAAACTCCTACCATTCGACCTATCCCAATTCCTCAACCACAATCAACCTCACCGCCCCCTTCCCAGTGAAGGCCTAAACCAGTTACTATCACAACTAGAGTAACAAGGCGTGTCCCAGCCAATACCATTATCCGACCTAGCGGCTGCTGCTCATCAAGACAACCAATCTGATGCATGGTCAACGCCAACACTATTGATGACTGTTATATTCTCATGTCTGCCTCCTTTCTCCTTCGCGGTATTCCTTGTTCTGCTGGTCCAATAAAACCTACACTTGATTTCGAGTAACCAGTGAGATACCATCGTAAGCCTCCGCCACCTCAATCATACATGGCGCAGTTGGTAATAAACCGTGATATCGGAAGAACATCGCTCCTACTCCGACTTTCCCCGTTGGTTCCGTTGTAATTTGTGACGTCTACGTTAAGGCTTGGTGTTGGGCGAAAGGCAGCCATTGTCTATCAAGGAGTGAGGCTAGACCAAATTCACAGCCATGGCGACCAATTTAGCGTCGGTTCTTACGCATAAAGGTCATTTTACGAGGAGTCAGAGATTATTGGACGGCATAGCGGCGGGCGAGGAAATCGATGAGGAAATGGTGCGGTCCATTTTCAAAGATCTTCAAAATCAGGTCGAAAAAATTGCGGAAATTTATGATGAGTTGGTCATTGACGACAGCAAGTTGGCATTGGAACAAGAAGACGTTATGGAAGACCTCATGACTCAACTTGGCGTTGCAGCCAATACAACGGCGTTGATCTTGAAACGAGGGGGGCAACCGAGTGGGGTGTCCGCAGCGTTCCAACGACCAGCACCGTCCTGCCGGGTGGCAAGTGATTTACAGCCCCCCATTCTGACATTGGAATCGAGCCCTCCAAAAATGCGAGCGTGGGTCGAAAAGTTCCGTTCTTACTTTGTAGCATCACACATGGAGGTGTTGGAACTGAGGGAACAGCGCTCATACTTCTTGGTAAGGGGGGGAGATGTTATATTCTCATGTCTGGAGAATGTCATGTCATGAGAATATAACAACGACCCTGATTGCCTTAGTCAGCATATCCAGTGGCTTAATTTGGTATCATAACTGCCAACCAAGGACACAAGGGTGCCCTTGGAAACCCATCTCTTGTTGCAGTAATTCCACAACCCTTCCAGATAACGACCAAGATACGGCTACGAGGACGCAGCACCTTCATTCAGAGGGAGGCAACTTTTGCAGTGATTATAAAGCAAGACAATTGTTCATTGAATTGGGTAATTTTTGAGCTCGTTTGAGTAGCAATGAGCCATAGCCGAATTGTAAGAGCAACCGACTCTTGAGGCGATATAGGATTGGTTGTATCCTGCATCTTTGAAGATAACGCTGCTACTCAGACGCCCTGAGTGCATGCCGAATAAGGCGGGTGGGAGGCCCATGGCAACTAAAACAGTCTGTTGGGCCTCCCGGCAACTTTTGTAAGAAGCCAGAGAGTGCCCTTGAGGAGTCATTTGTGCACCCTTGCCTGTAATTGTCGGTAGTACAAAGCCATTGTAAGGTTTTTGAAACAGAAGAGAGAGGAGGGAGAAATACCGTGGTGTAAGTGTAAGTTGACTTGGTCAGAATGGGAAATTTCTGGGTTTAATAAACACAGAGTGACCTTGGCGTTCCTGATCATTTTTTGGTAGAGGAAAGTGGACCCACATTTCCGACAGTGAAATTGTGACGTGTTGCACTTTTAGCCAACGAAGATCGCCCCACCTAGCACTGGTATGGGGGAGAAATTGGTCCAGCTTGTCCGGAAGTCACGAACCGTGCCCACCATCATTGACGGCCCAAGGCAAGTTTTCAAGAATGTTCGGTATTGGTCTTTAGTCAGTACTTGCACTTGAAGCGGGGCCTTCCCATAACGTTTTTTTAATCCTGACAGAAGGTTTTATTTCCGGGGTGTGACATGGCGATGCAAAACCTTGTTGAGTGTGAAACGCTCCAATTGCAGCACACGCTGTTTGAACTGCTGACACTGAGTGGCATGAGGTCGCTAATCTCTTCTCTCCTTATTATAATAAAAATAGTGAAGCATTAACGGCGCCTTTTTTGAGCGGGTTCCCGGGGGGGAGGAGACTTGAAATTTGGGGGAGGTTCAAGTTAGCCCCGCCCCAAAATTGTATCAGATTTTCGGGGCGCAGCCCCGCCCACGAGCCCAGTTACGCCCGTTTAAAGTTTTCAAACACAATTACGCTCGGGTTGGGCGTGTCGGGGGGCGTGGTACACCAAAATGAAAAAACGTGTCCAGGCCCGACTTGAAGTTACGGGGTTTAAAATGGGCGGGTTAATTAGCCCGTTCGCCCGCATCGGGTACGTTTGGTAGCGCTCCTGTCACGCCGGCCCCGGGCCACGGACCGACAAGTGGACGGCACCGGCGGGTGCACCGATGAACGGGCCAACCCCGTTGTAAAAACCATTTTGCCGATACAAGGCCCGCAGGGCCGTCCAGAGAGCCTCCAAGTTGCCGCCCGCACGCGCCCGTGATTGTTTTTTGGCGTCAAAACGGGCAAAGGATCTCCGCTCGCACCGAACCGAATGGGATGAAATTTTAACACGACACGCCCACAATAGATGCGGATGTTCGTGGCTATATTTCGAGCGTGTAGCCCGTGCCGTTGGCCCGTTATAGGCGTTTTAATTTCGCCCGTGGAAATCGACTTCATTTGTCGTCAGTTCCCTCCCTTTTCTGGATTGCTGTGTTGGGCCTCGGACCCAAAATGAGACTACTGAGATTGCAAAGCGCCAATGGTCGAAGCGATCAAACGCGTAGCTGTAGCCTCTCCAAGTGGCAATACATTTGGAATCTTTAAGTCAAATAACGCTTGCGTGAGACCTGGTTGTCTCAGGTGCATGTGGAAGTCAAAGGCGGGTATTGGTTGGGAAGATATTGAGTGGCAATGAACTGATTTGAGATGAGGAATTTATTAATCCGGCCGGGATGTAGGAGGGAGTGATTTATGGCAAAGCCGTCCATGTTCTGTAACAAAAAACCATTTAGAGTCCGAAAAGAATTGGTATTGGGATCACGTTTTCTGTAACCACCTTTATTCCATTCTATCAGAAGCCGCAAAAAACACAACAACCAAAATCTTTTTGATGACGTAATATAAGCGGGAAATACAAATGGTAAAAAAGATCAACTAATGTTATGTTGGCTCTACAACCACACCGATGTGACCTACAATGGCTTTGTTTTCGTTCCGAGGTGAATGGAGATTGAGAAGAGCCATCATACTACAAGAACATCATAGGAAACTTTGTCTTTCCTAGTCTTTCCTATAAACACGTCGCTCGTGACATACCGGCCTTTTTGAAGGTGGAGAAAGATGACACGCATAGAGGTAAAGACTTTGTTGTGATGTACCCAGTCTTCAGTAAAAAAGGGCCAGCAATGAAGTGACGCCCATTGAGGGGCGAGTAGAACCCCTTGAGCTTGACACTAGACAATGTGTCTCAGACTTGCCCCCAACAAACGTGTTCGAGGACAAGTCCAACAAAATCCGAATGTCGACCAATTTAGTGCGAAGGCATTCCCGGGCTGAGGCCGACGGTGAAAATATTATTGAGGCAAACCGTTGGGTTTTAAAATTTTCTTCGTATGAAAACAAGTCGAAGTCGAAGGAAGGAAAGTACGAGCAGATTTTAAGGAACTCGCGTGGGGTGGGGCCCCACGAATCTATGCCGAAAGCTCTTGACCATTCGTCGACGAGTTGCATATATATACACTCAGCGTCAAAAGTCTTCAGCCCCCAGCAAAGTATCGAGATTTGCCTTCACAACTTTAGAACAGTTCAGTGAAACACTTGTTGAACGAAATATGTTTTTAGGACTGTCAAGGAACAATGTTTATACAAACTTTCAGCGGGATAGTGTAAATTGTTTAAACCATATAGCCCAAAAAGTGAATCATGCCAATGACAAAAGTGTTCAGCCCCTTTAGTTTTTCCTAACTATCAGTATAATTTAAGGATATATGAGCTCATTTTTGTTACTGAAACGTGACACCTTGTAACATTGGTACTCTGAGAGAGTTTGACAACTAGACTGCCGTGCTCATGCTTGGTACTCCCTTGCACGTTCTGTTCTAAAGTTGTGAAGGCAAATCTCGATACTTTGCTGGGGGCTGAAGACTTTTGACGCTGAGTGTATATAATATAATATGTGTGTATTTCATGAGCCATTGTATGTGTTGTTGATACATATATTGATGGATTTGTACTTAGAGAGCCATTTCCCTCTATTTGCATCCATGGCCCACATTAATATGCTCTTTAATGGTGCATCACAAAGTTCTTTATAAAAACTCTCGTCCTTCTCAGGGTCATTTCACATCGGATTTCGTCAGGGAGTCTGCTCCATGCTGCCCTTACTTTCACGCTAACCATTTTCCCTTTCCATCCAGTCGTCTTCCACTCGCTCACATTCCCTCTGGCTTTTCCTCTTGTCATCGGGCCTTCATGTTGGTCATTATTTCCTGGTCTGAGTTTCCAGCCCTCGAGCAGGATTGCCATCTCACAAAGTTCTTCCACCGACTCAATTCCCAAGGATTGTCTCATTTCTGTTAGCGGTAGTTTGCCATGTCTTGGTACTTGTTTGACTGCCCTTATAGCAGCATTACAGGCTGTCTGGATCTTCCCTCTCTGTACTTCATTTAACAGGGGTAGATAGACGGGGCCATTTGACATTAGTTTTCCTTTTATCCAGGAGTTGTACAATATGGTTCTCTCTTTCACTCTTAAATTTTGACCCTCAAATCTAATTCGGCCAGCCGACATTCTGATTTGTTTGCAGATTTCTTCCGTTTGCTGGTCCCATTTTAAATCATTTTGGATTATACACCCAAGAAACCTGATGGAACTCGTTGGATGCACAAGGCTTCCCTTCACTATTATAGGAGAGGGCGAAAACCCAAACCCAATGAGCTCAGATTTCTCGATGTTGAGGCAAAGCCCAACAGCATCAAACCATTCACAAATCTTATTCGCCACCTTCTGCGCTTTGTCCTCACATTCTTCAATGGTTTCACCAACAACAATACTGACGCTATCATCAGCATATTGAATGATTGTTGCTAACACCACCCAGAGCTGCAGTGATATTGTTCCAATGTTGTAGTACGTGGGGCTTGATGGACCTCCTTGTATCACCCCAGTGTCTGACCCCACTCTTTCTGATTGTTCGATGCCAACTTGCACATACGACTCTCTGCCACTCATGTAGCATTTTGTCCATTTTAGAAACTTGGGCACGCCCCAATCACTTTCATAGACTGAACGATAAAGTTTTTGTCTATGAGATCGAAAGCTGCACTTGCGTCCAGTGCCACTATCATGACCTTCATCTTTTCTGAGAGCGCCTGCTTCACCCGCTCATTCACCTCCATTAGAGCAGTGCTTGTTCCCCTTCCGGTTCGGAAGCCATGGAGTCCATCTGGAATAATGCCTCTCGTCCTGGAGTTGTTTGCATGTTGCTGTCTCGACAATCTTCCCAAGGCAGCTTGTTAGTCCAATGGGGCGATACGAGCCAAAGATCTCCTTACTTCCTTTTTTCTTCCATACAGGTACTGTCTTCGCAAGCTTCCAGTCCGAGGGGGACTCGCCAATTGCAAGTGACTCATTCAATTTTTGAGTAAGGCTGTTGACCCGGGTGAGGGTCGATCTCACGGCCTTCAGATTATGAGCCTGACGCGCTGCCTACTGCGCTACCGAGGCGTTGGGTGAAAGAATGCCACGACAAGAACAAATTTTAATTCAGCTTTCCTAGTCTTGCCATTAGGTGGTTTTAGAGCAAACCACGAGCTCGTCAACAGCTTTTGGCGTTACTTTCAAAGATCTCCTATCAGGTTGGAAACAGATTCAACTCCGTGGATGGATCCTGGGGTTGATGAGTGCTCGTTTGCTTGACATGCGGACATGCCATAGCTTGTGTGATAGC
>NC_081442.1:3016343-3016564 GCF_007210705.1 Tigriopus californicus
TAATTCAGCTTTCCTAGTCTTGCCATTAGGTGGTTTTAGAGCAAACCACGAGCTCGTCAACAGCTTTTGGCGTTACTTTCAAAGATTTCCTATCAGGTTGGAAACAGATTCAACTCCGTGGATGGATCCTGGGGTTGATGAGTGCTCGTTTGCTTGACATGCGGACATGCCATAGCTTGTGTGATAGCTAGCCAATGGTGAGTATTTTTGTGGAGATTATT